>NC_141023.1:60197500-60337500 GCF_052040795.2 Danio rerio
CTTTATCTCCAATACACATACATTTGTCAAAAGTGTTAGGTTAACTTAATCACTTTGTGTTGGGACAACATTAATTAATTATGTGGAACCCTGCAGTTTTTACAGTGCAAGAAAGTACTGTAAAACCCAATAAGTCAAGACAACTTAAACTGTTTGAGGAAACCGATTGCTACAAACCATTTGAGTTAAAAACTAATCTACATGAGTACTGTGAACTTACTCCATTTGAGTAAACAAAGTAATCTGAGAACAGTAAAACCCAATAAATGAAGAAATCTCACACCAAGGACTTCTGTTAAACCCAATAAGTTAAGGCAACTCAAACCATTTAAAGAAACTGATTGCAACAAGCCATTTGAGTTAAAAACTAATCTATATCAGTACTGTGAACTTACTTCATTTAAGTTGAAGTAATGAGGTATTTCATTAACTCATTACCTTTAACACTGTGTTATAAACTCTTTTCAAATGAGTAGAATTAACTTTCAGTCAATTTTGAGTTAACTACACTCCTTTCATTTAATAAAGTCGACCATTTGGTTTTACAATGTATGTAAAAATTTAAATAGGAACTAGAATGTTATTTTAGTCATTTGAATATATTTCCATGTATCATATTTCTATATGGCACCACAGACTTCCATAGTACTTGTTTGTCTAACATTTTTTTTTTTTGTGTTCTAAAAAAAAAAAAAAAAAAAAGGAACCTCATTATAGTTTGAGTAAATTGAGATTTAGTTTTGGATGTTGAATGATCTGTCCCTTAGCCCTACAAAAATTATAGCACTGGCTATCAAGACAGCTCAAGTTTGTCTGTTAAATGACCGTATTTGGTCCAAGGGTTCTTGAGGCCTAAAGACTCATAACAGCATGCTGTATTGCTGGACATCGCCATCCAACCCCAAAGACTTTATCTCAATTACCCTCTTCATCATACACATTCCACGCAACACAACGAGTACACACTACAGCAGACAGAGCTCTGCGTACTGTATTGAGAGGCCTGTGTGTAATTGAAGTCGACATGCCATGAATGTTTGCCTCAAAGAGTGGGAGGTAGAGGGAAAGGAAGTGGGAGAGTGGTTTTAATACATAGCTAGACAACTTCTTGAGAACAGAAGCCGTGTTGCCAGGCCTGTTCCATACAGATTCGCTTGCACAAAAGTATTCTGCATGATATCAAAGGCTGGAGCGGTGCACGGTGGCTCAGTGGTTAGCACTTGCCTCACAGCAAGAAGGTCGCTGGTTTGAGTCCTGGCTGGACCAGTTGGCATTACTGTGTGGAGTTTGCATGTTCTCCCCGTGTTCGATGTGGGTTTCCTCCGGGTGCTCCGGTTCCCCCACAGTGCAAAGACATATGGTAGAGGTGAATTGGGTAAACAAAATTGGCCGTACTGTATGAGTGTGTGTGTGAATGCAAGAGTGTATGGGTCTGCATAAAGTAGTTAACAATAGTTGACGATCCATTCCGCTATGGTGACCCCTGCTAAACATGGGACTAAACCGAAGGAACCAAAGACTATAGAGTCCACAAAAAATCTCACTCAGAATGATTAAAATTAAAAATGTTTGTCACATCTGACCTCATGAATTATCTTTCCTTTTAAACTGGAGAAACGTATTTGAAAAACAACCAATGTTTATTTGTTAGTGAAATATATGCGTCCTAATAGTGTTTTTAGTAATGTGGCACATATTTATGTCTTTCAACATTTCAAAAAATGTGTTTTAGGGTTTTGTGACCCATTTTCAACCATGTTTTAATGGATGTTGTTTTGTATTTTGCCCCGTTTCCACTGAGTGGTACGGTATGGTTAGGTACGCTTTTATGGCCATTTTCACTGTCAAAAGGTGTAACGAACCGAACTGTACCACTTTTTCGGCACCTTTTCGAAAGGGTACAAAAACACGAGAAAGGGTACCAAAATGTGGAGCTACACGAGCAGCTGAACCCTGATTGGTTACAGAGATACGTCATGAGCTCCTGTAGAGCTAGCCAGAATGAAAACAAAGGAACCGCCATATTTTAAACACACAGCCGAGACATTACACCGTGAAACTAAATGTATATAATAACGAGCCATGGATGACCCAAACTCAAACAAACCTTGTCGTTGTCTTGAAATACAGACACAAAGCCAAGAAGAACAAAATCTGCCGTGTCCTGTTGTTTTACGAGGCCGTCTAAAAGTGATCGGTTTTCACTTTCTTCCGGAAGCTCGCGATCGCATCTATATTTGATTTAACAAACTTCTTGAGCTGATGATAATAACGTGTGCGTGATCATTGAAATGTCTTTGTCATCTGATCCTTTTAGAAAGAAAAGGACAAACGCAAACAAACAAAGAAGAAGCCAGAAAAAAAAAAAAACAGGAGCAAATTGTTTCAGAAACCTGAATCACAAACAAACTGCCATGTTTATCATCACCTTTTGGACTATGAACTCAGAATAACAGAATTATTCTCTAACAGAGCTTACATGTGCTATTGAAAATTACAGACACAGATGAGAGGTTTGCGCTGACTGTGGGCTATGTTGCGTGTTGTTTTTGAACCTAAATAAGGACTAAATGTCTGTTGTGTGTAGTTTGTCTGTAAATGGTAACATATCGGAGACTGTGAGAGTCTGTATGTGTTCATATATGTTGCATTTAATGATTTATTTCATATAATCGCAGACATTACAGTAGGCTATTTTGCACTGTCATTGATCTGCAGTTATAACCTAAGTATGTTCATAGAAAAGTTAGTAATAAACATTTATACAGAACTATTTATGTGTATAAATCATCTGTTTTGTGTGAAGTGCTTCTCATATGATATGTGAACAACCTGTGCAGCTTTACTGTAGACATTTATTCGAGTGAGAATGACGTAGAATGAAACTTTCTGTCATACACCACATCCACCAAAAGGGTACCCTTGGTAGTGGAAACGCAAGCCTGATAAAGGTGACTTGTACCGACCCGTACCGTACTGTACCAGTCAGTGGAAACGGGCCATTTGTGGCCATCTGCGAGGCAATGGCCTCATTTGCTGTTCTCATAACAAAATACTGCTTTAAAATAAGACGAAAATAAATTACAGAAGAATACATATCATGCATCTCTACCAGCATCATCACTATATAAATACATTTATTGGAAGACTTTTTAAACGGCAAAGTTTTGATATGACATAAACAGTTCCAGGGGTTTCTGTAGCTCAACTGGTAGAGCAGCAGGAGGTTTGTTTACATCGCTAAACACAGGCAATGCTGATTACTGTCTTAGTAAACATCACTAAGCTCACATATTAAAGCAGTACAACTCCACCGCAGGCAAAATAAATGGCTTTTCAATAAAACTGGGCTGTCTATGCAGTAGAAAGGTGAAAACATGTTCAAAATCTGTGCTACCTGACCACAGAAAAACTTTTGGCCAATTAGGTAAGTTATTTAGAGAAGATGTCTTTAAGATTTTGTTTAATTTTGTGAGTGGGTTTCAAAACAAATCTCTCAAAATTTGCACATCAAACAGAGAGGCAATTTTTTTAATTTATTTGTCGCGCATTGCAAGATTGGAAATTATTCTCGGTTTGCATTTACAAGTAGTGCACACGCTGTTATCCAATTGAGGATGTATTCAGCGCAGTGTTTCCACAGGTGGTTTGTCAAGCCCGCTTACCTGGGTGAGGCACACTTCATAAAAGCAGTGTTTTCACAGGACTCGACACTTCTAAACACCAATCACAGAGCTTGCGCTACATGTTGTTATGACTTGTAGCAACTTTTTTGAGAGGTTCACGTTCACAGCGAGGGCTATGCGACCGAGCGAAGGCTGCACTTGAGCATACACGTGCGCTTGATGCAGAAGTATAAATTAGCCTTGCAACCTAAAAATTTCCGATCTAACTATTAAACTATACTTTTAAATATTCCTGGCTGTGGCATAAACGATAGAAAGACACCCAGTATATACTCTGTGACAAACTACGCATTCTTTCAGCATTTTTTTTCAATACATCCTGACAGGTTTGTGCAATCACATCTGAAACACTGGGCCACTCTGAGGGTAAGAATTTACGCTCAATCTACTAATAAACTGAAGATTTCACAACTGAAAGTCTTGATATTCATTTTATTTCTTTTTTTATTTAAAGGGCACATAGTTTACCCCCATTTTATGATTTAATATTAATATTATGGTTCTTCTGAGTCTGCCAGTTTAGGTTCAGTTCAACACACAGTTTAGATGTTTTTATTATAATGTGTTAAAAAGTAGGGCGAGGCAGTAGGTAGTGCTGTCGCCTCACAGCAAGAAGGTCGCTGGTTCGAACCTCGGCTCAGTTGGCATTTCTGTGTGGAGTTTGCATGTTCTCCCTGCCTTCGTGTGGGTTTCCACCGTGTGCTCCGGTTTCCCCCACAGTCCAAAGACATGCAGTACTGGTGAATTGGGTAGGCTAAATTGTAAATTGTAAATCCGTAACGTATGAGTGTGTGTGTGTGAAAGTGTGTGTGGATGTTTCCCAAAGATGGGTTGCAGCTGGAAGGGCATCTGCTGTGTAAAAACTTGCTGGATAAGTTGGCGGTTGATTCCGCTGTGGCGACCCCAGATTAATAAAGGGACTAAGCCGACAAGAAAATGAATGAATGAATGTTAAAAAGTGTCATGTTGGGGGCGTTTACACAGTTTTAGGGGCGTGTTGCTTCACAGCTTCCCGCCCAATGTAACAAGGAGGCGGAGCCAAGAGCTCCCACGCTCTGTGTTTGCAATAGACAGGCTGACAGACAGAGAGAGAAGCTAATCTAAGCTAGGATGAGCATTCAGCCGTACATGTTCGACCCGGACAAAGACCAAGCAGAGAGTACAAAATCATTTGTGTCTTTGTATAGTCTCAGTGTACAAGTACACCGAGACTGATAACCACACACACTGAATTAACTTTGACTGAGGCACCGAATGCACCGTGACACGGCACACCAGTCACTTAGTGAAGCGGCAGAAACATGAAGTGTCCCGAATTGTTGCACCACGCATTCCAGAATTCAAACACAAGACACCACCAGGGCAAACACAACAGCGCCGCAGCCGCCGAGCCGCTGGCCCGAAGCTCCGCCGCGTGCACCCCGACAGAAACCCAGGCCCAGAACTCCGAAATGCACTGCGCCACGCGAAAGGTACAAGCAATAATTCCGATTAGAGCGATAATGTGGAGAATATTGATCTTGTGTTGACCCCAATGAGCAAAAAATAGATCAAGGGTGTTCCTTTAGTGATGTCGCTTTGACTCACATGCTGAAAATGGCGGACGTGCAACAAGAAACTGAGGATATGATCGTGATGCGAGGCTGTCAATCAATATTGGTGGGCGGGGGGACCGCTATCCTATGTAAAGTTGTGGTCGGTTTGAAAACCGCTCCAATTGGTCCACCTTTTTATGTTGTTAAATTGAAAACAAAAGGACTGTGTGTGTTTATATCACCCCAATATGACAGTCTATACACTATACTTACACCTGTTTGTCCAAACAGCTTGAAAAGTAGATTTTTCACCATAGGTGCCCTTTAAAATACGTTTTCTTTGTTTTTTAATAAGCCAATCTCTCTATTCCAAAAAACTGAGCAGCAGTCTCCTTTCCACACCATTCTCACTTAAAATGACACTATTTTATCTATATATAGTCTTTAGATTGTGTCTGCATTTGACTTTGCACCATGCAGGATGTGTCACTCGCTGGGGTTTTTGACAGCTGCCAGCTGAAAGCGGCAAGACCTCAGCGCTTTGAAGGTTCAAATAAAGTTTGTCATGTCGTCAGGAGCTTGATGTATGCTAATGAAGGGGTGGAGGGGAGAGAAGGAGTGCACAAGCGTTTAAAAAAAACACACGCTAAAGTGACAAAAACATTGTCACAGTCACAAGGGTAGATCAAAAACCGGCAGCGCTCACAAAGTTTTGCATCTCAAAATTGGAGCTTCTGGAGTGATCTCTGAATAGCAGGCAAACCGAAAAAGGAGCGTTTTCAAGAAGCAGCGAGCATTGTGAGCAGAAATTAGAGGCTGGAGGAGCCTCTTTATGAAGTTATAAGGCAGGAGTATGATTTATGAAGTGCCTCTTCAGTGGAGTGGGGCTCCGCAGTAGCACCGGCGCAGTAATGGGAAGCTAATGGAAAATGACGGCACTTACATTACGGTGCGCTGGTCCTCGAGTGGTTTAGCCATCCTTTTTGTGGAAATCGAAAGACCTTGTCACTAGCAAACAATAATAGTAAGCATACTTAGTATTGTTAATACTAAATACACTTTGTGCACAACGTTTTTCTCAGTATAAACTACATTAACAAGAAAAACAGGAACAGGAGCTGACTGAGAGGTAGTAGCTAGGGTAGTTAGGATTTGGGTGGGGGTTCCTTTTTTATATATCATGAGGTAAAAAGGTATTTAATTATATATGAATGTAACGATTCACTGTGAGCTGGTTAAAAGTTGATTCAAAGGTGACAAAAGCAGTCGGGATATTAAACATTTACGACATGTTTTGAACCAGCGGTGAGCATTGTGTTTACTGCAAACTCATTTAACAGGACTGCTTGTGCTTAGACAGAACTGTGTGTAGGTATAATGTGTACACAGTCATTTAGAGTGATATAAAAACATTCATTCATACATTCTTCTTCAGCTTAGTTTTCCCACTACAATCGATCCTTGACCTCATCAAGATGGAGCCTCGGATGGCCGCCTAGGTGTGGAGCTCTCCAGTGTTTGCACTTTTTGTTAGTCTGTCCTGTTTTAAGCCTGGTTTATACTTCTGCGTCAAGTGACCGGCGTAACCAACGAAGCATGCAACGCGTGTAGCTGTGCATTTATACTTCTGCGCGCTGTCTCTGTTGGTCTGCATTAACACGTCCAAAACGCTAGTTGGCAGTTAGGTGTTAATGTGTCTCTGTGTTGAGTTTCTTCACCTGTGTTTTGTTCTTTCTGAACGCTTCCGGGATGTACAAGTGGCTAAAACTCGCTCATTTTGAGGCAGGAACCAGCAGACGTGCAAAAACTATGAGGTAAACACAAAACAAAACTTTCCATCAGGAGCTCGGGACTCCACACTTGTAAACAATCACTCCATTGGGCTCGCGCCACTCTCGGCCCCGCCCAGACTCGTCAGCGCTACCAAGCCGACCATTCACAGAGCTTGCGCTACGCGTCGTTGCGACGTGTAGTTACATTTTTTGAGGGGTGCACGTCAGCGACGCCGACGGCCACATTGTAAAGCTATGCGTCAGCGCCGTAGCATACGCGTGCGCTTGACGCAGAAGTATAAATCAGCCTTTATGTTTATCAAACACAATCAATTACTTCTTTCCTCAGGCCATCTACCTCATGAACAGTTAAATATCCCCAAACTGTGCAATAAATATCTGCAATACTTTCTCATACGTACTTGTACCAGCACCTTATATCTATATACAATGCAATACTTTCTACATTCACTTTTGTACACATCACCTTATAACCTGTATATTTATAACATCAAACATACGATTCGACATCCAGATTTCTTGAATAACTACATCTCTGTTTAATGTTTATCATCTTTTTTTCATATTTATTTTGTGTTGTCACTTGTCAATTCATGTACACTGGAAGCTTCTGTAGCCAAAACAAATTCCTTGTGTTTGTAAAGCACACTTGGCAATAAAACTGATTCTGATTGTAATACTTAGTCTCTATTTCAGAGGTTTTCGCCACAGTGGAATAAACCACCAACTGGGCCCACATATGAAAAAAATAAAGGATTAAAATGTTACAAAAACTATTATTCGTTCTTTCGTTAGTTCATTCATTCGTTCCTTCGTTCCTTCATTTTCTTTTCGGCTTAGTCCCTTTAATAATCTGAGGTCGCCACAGTAGAATGAACCGCCAACTTTTCCAGCATATGGTTTACGCAGCTGATGCCCTTCTGGCTGCAACACATCTCAGGGAAACATCCATAAACACTTATACACTACAGACAATTTAGCCTACCCAATTCACCTATAGAGCATGTCTTTGGACTGTGGGGGAAACCGGAGCACCCTGAGGAAACCCACGCGAACACAGGGAGAACACGCAAACTCCACACAGAAACGCCAACTGATCCAGCTGAGACTCGAAACAGCAACCTTCTTGCTGTGAGGTGACAGCACTACCTACTGCGCCAGGGTGTTACCCCAAAACTATTATTTTCTTTATAAATATTAAAAAAACAACAACCTCCATGCCTTCTTCATGACTGGGCTTTTTTTTCAATTTATTCATGACAATCTGCATTTGTATACTGTTAATATTATATTTATTATAAACTTATTTATATTTGTTTTAATAAAAACTAGTTTAGATTTGTCCATTTGTCGGGTTTAGGAGATGTATGCATCACCATATGGGGCATACGAATAGGATTTGGTTTTGACCACATTCTGTTATTATTGTTCATTTATTCATTTGCTGGAAATTAGAACTGATTTTAGAAATAGTTTTAAATCAAATCTTTGTGCGTATTAAACTAAATGAAATATGTAGGCTAATGGATGTCTTCTGTAAAGCGAGTACAACACCAATCCATTATTCCACGAAAGTAAAGGAGTAAAGAGTAAAAGTAAAGAGAAAGTAAAGAGGCCGAAAGGAGGAGTCTTGTTCTTTATTCTCGCATTGTTGATGGTCTGTTTAACTGTTTTCTTGCAAGAAGCGTTCAGTTTTTCCACGTACAAAGTCTACCATGCAAATAGCAAATGCGCCATGGCATGACACAATTGACTCTTAAAGAGATTTGGAGATGAGACTCTCTGATTGGTTTAAGGCACGTTATTCTCAAAACACACCCATAACTCATTAAGAAAATAAGCACAATCCTGTTAGACCATGCGCCAGGGCACAGAGCACATTTTTCCATCCTTAAAATAGCAAAAGTGAATTTAGACAGCCCTTTAATGCTTTTACACCAAAAGCTTCAGACTTTGCGCTTAGATCATTAAACTAGAGCACTTAGTTTGTTTACTCATTTTATTAGCATTATTATTATTTTAATTTGATTTAAACGAATTAATTATTTTATATTAATTCATTTAGAATTTGTATTAAAATTGTACAATTTAATTTTATTAAAATTTAGTATTGTTATTAGGCAAAATATATATTGTAACACAAATAAATGTGCAACGTTTTAAAAATGATAAAAGGTGACTTGTTTATTTTAAAAATGTTTCAACTCATTTTGTGTTTTTTATTGTATTGTAAGATTATTATTGTAAATCAAATCAAACCTTTAGATGAGTGAATCTTTACATTCCCATTTGTTTATAAAAAATGTAGGAAAGTGTAATTTTTTTCAATTCAAATTCACTGACAAGATTCAAGATTCTATTCCATTAAAATTAGTTTTCAATTACCCAACACAGCTATAGCAGATGAGGACAGTATCAGAAGCCCTCTTTTAATTCAGTGAATCGTTTTCACAAACTGTGATTTCCATGAATATTACAGTTCATTCTCTATGATATGTTTCCACTTTTGTCACAGAAATGCTATTTTTCTACTTTATTTTCTTTTACAAATGGATTGAACCATAATGCAAGAAAAAAAATAAAAATAATATAAAAAAATGGGTTTGTGGCAATTTCCGCTCAACACTAACATTTACCCAGCTTCTGCTTCTGAGCACAAAAAAGGTGGGTAATCATTTTGGCAACCATCACTTTGATACAGAAATGAAGCGTGCCATGTTTTAACAAAAGTTTGAAAGCTGAAACCATAATTTCTGACATTGATCAAAATCCCATGCTTGCATCAAAAGCTTAGCTTCACCATCACCGGCAAAGAAAGGAGATTGGGCAGATTAGGAGTCAACGCCGGCACTGCAGTCATCTCCACACTTAGCATGCAACGAGGAGCTCCTGTTTAACTAACATGTCAAATCCATCCTAATATGAAAATAACACCTTGCTGCGCCTCAGGAGGAAACCTCTCGGAGGACTCCGTAACTTAACTGTTTCGAAGGCTTTGTGTCTGTAATCGTCTCATCCTGCACGCCAGCGAGACTGCGCAAAAAACACGCCGCTACCATGCTGACATTTCATGCCAAGCAGGCGTGGAGGGGCCCGGAGCAACCGAGCGAGGAACATCTGTTTGAAGTCTGGGCAAAAAGAGGGCTGTTTTTGCATGCCGAGGATTGCATTACAAAGACATGTCTTGGAAGATAAACTGGGGCAATATCACTGCGCTGAAAAGAGAGCAGGCCTCTCAGCCTTTATTTCCACATATCGTCCCTCTCTCGTGAACACATACGCAGCGCTCTGAGGGTTTATGAGGCGGGGGTAGATGTTCTTTGCAGGCGCTCGGTCTCTTAAGCAGGTCTGCGATCGCATTCCAAAGTGGAGGTCTTGTCTTCAGGCGAAATCAAATCAAAATGGACAAAACAGTATGAAACTACTGTCGTTGTGTCACCCTCATATCATAGATTTTCACCAATGACACATCTGTCAGTCTTTAATGGCTTCTTTTGTCCTTTAAGTGTTAGTATTAAATATCTATCTAAGAAAACATAATCTGAGATGACAGTAATCACTATTCCTGATGTATAAATAGCAATTTTTATCACAATCCTAACACCCTGATTTGTTTTAACTCTTAAAACGTAAAATATGTGGCAAATTTTGTTTTTCTAATTTACTTTAAAAGCTTTTTTCAATCATGAGGCTCATTTGACCAATAATCATTTTGGATATTTGTTGCAAATATACAGTTGAAGAAAAAATTACCTTCTTATGATTAGACTTCTGTTCAAAATTAAATTCTTTTTAAATATTAACGTTATAATGAATTTAAGAATATTGAGGAGTTATTAAGGAATATTACGAAATATTATATATATATATATATATATATATATATATATATATATATATATATATATACAGGCATTACAGGCATGGCAAAGAAAAGGGCCATTCGATCCGCAAGCGAAGCCGCAGAGAAGGCCACAAGGTGGTTGTGGATTAAGAGGGCAGATCCGTGGACTGCTGTTGGGACACAAGTGGGGACTTGATCAACCCCGGCTGGGTCAACTGGGTGAGAGTGTATGATGTTGAGAGACCACTGATGATGTGTCCCAAATGCATGCATGAGATGTTTATTGCATTTTATATATATATATATATATATATATATATATATATATATATATATATATATATATATATATATATATAAATTATGCAAGAAACATATTAGTCCCTTATTTATCAGGGGTCACCACAATGGAATGAACCACTAACTATTCCAGCATATGTTTTATGCAGTGGATGCCCTTTCAGCCGTAATCCAGTACTGGATAACACCCATACACTCTTGCATTCACACACACACACACACACACTCAAACACTACAGTCAATTGTGTTAACCTAATTCACCCATAGTCCTATAGTGCATGTCTTTGGACTGTGGGGGAAACCCCAAACCCAAACACCAGCACCCAAACAAAACCCATGCAAACACACAGAAATGGCAGCTGGCCCAGCTAGGACTCAAACCAGTGAGCTTCTTGCTGTGAGGCGAGAAGTGCTCTTGCAGTGCTAACCACTGAGCCACCATAAATAAATAAATAGATATCACTATATACACTCACTGGCCGCTTTAGGTACACCTGTACAACTGCTTGTTAACTCAAATTTGTAATCAGCCAATCACAAGGCAGCAACTCAACGCATGTACCTCTGACATTTATTTTGGTGTGCTCCGGATTGTTGAAGTGAGAGTGAGCACCACAATGAGAGCAAAAGAGCTGTCTGTGGCCTTCAGGAAAAAAAAAATGTAGCAGCCTATGAGTCTAGTAAGGGATTTAAAATGATCTAAAAATTATTTGAAATCAGCCATTCCACTGTCTGTAAAGTAGTCTACAAATGGAGCAGTCTGGTCATCCCAGCAAGTTCACCCAGAGAGCAGAACGCAAGATGTAAGAAGAGGTCTCCAAAAACTTGAAAATGTCTTGAATGTGAACTACAGCAGGCTCTGACTATTGTTGATGTAAAAAAAAGTCTCTACAATCAGAAAGACTGCATGATAGGTGTGCAAGGAGGAAACCTTTGCTAGAGATTTTCCAGAGAGAATATTGACGAAGGACTTCTGGAATAATCTTCTCAGGACAAATGAGTCCAAAACTAAACTATTTGAAAACCAGAACAGATGACATGTTAGGCGTAGACCACAGTATTCTAAGAAGCTCATACTAACTGTGATGCACAGAGGTGAAAGTGGAAGTGTCATGGTTTGAGGCTGCTTTGGTGAACCTGGTCAGCTCACCATCATAGAATCCACCACGAATTCTATAGTGTATTTGAGAATACTTGAGGGACATGTTAGACCATCTAAAGCTGAAGCAGAACTGGACCATGCAACAAGACAACGACCCAAAGCATACAGGTAAATCAATCAAGGACTGACTGAAAACTAAAAAATCCTGGCCGAGACTCTGGCTTGAGTCCTGGCCAAGTCAAAGCCCTGATATAAATCCCATTGAGATGCTGCAGGGTGTACATGCAAGAAACCCCTCAGACATTTCACAGATGAAAGAATTCTGCATAGAAGAGAGGGCTACATATATACACAGACAAAAAGCTCTATTTTGATGGTCCATGCGCAGAGCACAAAACGCAGGGTGCAAACGCTTTCAGGGCGTGTCAGAACGCATTTTTGCTAATTTAAGGATGGGAAAATCAGCTTTGCGCCATGGCGCATGGTCTAAAAGGGTTGAGTTTATTTTCTTAATGAGTTATAGGTGTGTTTTGAGAATAAACCAATCAGAGTCTCATATTTTTAGCAGCGTCGCGCCATAAGCGCATTTTGACGTAAAGTAAGTTCACTTTCGCTTTTGCTCTCGTGGATAGGGAAACCTTTACGCACAGACAATAATTAGCCTATAAATAATTAATTTTGTTTTTTAAGCACAAAGATTTGTTTCAAAACTATTTCTAAATTCAGTTCTAATTTCCAGCAAACTAATAAATTAACAATAATAATGAAGTGAGGTCAAAATACTGAGTTATTTCCAAATACACCTGCTGTGCCCCATATGGTCTAAAACCTGACAGGTGGACAAATCTAAGCTTGTTTTTAATAAAACAAATATAAATATGGATATAATAAACAATACTGCTAATAATAATAACATTATACAAAAGCTAATTGAATGAACTGAAAAAGCCTCCCGAGATGAAGAAAGTAAGGCTGTGGTTTTTAAATTCATGTAGGCTAGAAATTAATATGTTTTGTAATATTTTAATCATTTATATTTATATCCTTATATATATATATATATATATATATATATATATATATATATATATATATATATATATATATATATATATATATATATATATCCTTAATATATTATATCTATTTCATATGTAAAGATCTGCGTATTGCTCTACATCTTGTGTGTAGTGTGTAAGCCAGGCGCACTTTGCGCCAGACAATAGACCGACTTTGTTCTGGTCGAAAGAACAGACTATTTACAGTTTCTCAAAATAGCAATGCGCCAAAACACGCCTGCTTTTTTAGACCAGAACGCCTATGGGTGCACATATGAGCGCAAATGCATTTTCTATTTAAACAGTGTGGCACAATGCCTCAAAATGACCCTTGCGCCGAGCTGAAAGTACCAAAAGACTATTGCGCCACGCCTTGCGACACATTGCGCCAGATGTGAAAGACCCTAAAGACTTCTGCTTGTTCATCATAACTAGGTTTCGTCTAGCCCTGGTTGTGTCCAAAATAGCATATATTTTGAGAAGTGCATTGCGTGAGTGCAAAAAACCTAAAAAGCAAATGACATTAAATGTGAGAGAGAGGGCTTTAAAAATCATTCAAAGTCAATGGTGGAGGAATAGGGCATAGGGGATAGGGTATAACTCCAAATAAAACGCACACAGCCTTCAAACTACAGGTTTAGCTCCAACCACACAAGTCTGCCAAGCTGTTTGTAAATTTCAGGGAAAAAAAAAACAATCATTGAACTATGTTTGTAATGATGGAACTTGTGACCTTAGATGGTTTTAAGAAACGCAACCCTGTCTGGTGTGGTGATCTCTGACAAATATTGCCATCATCAAGTCATCTGGTCTTTGTCTGTCATAACACAGTCTGACCACTAATCTACTGACTCTCAGTCAGATAAAAGACATCATCGGGGCTCTTCCACAGAACGAGATGCCAACGTGTGCAGCTGTTCCCCTCCAGAGCCCGGCTGTAGTTGAACAGAATATTCAGCCCAGGGCACATCCCAACAACTGTCTGAGTCAAGAGAGGTCACCAGTGCTTTTCAGGACAAAAGGGCGTTTCTACACATACCAGGTTCAGAGAGCTATTAATCAGCTAATTATCTCCATCTCTATCTCTTTCTTTAAGTCAAGGTCAAAGTGGTCTGTTATTATGGAGAAATCTCTCTCAAATGGGACAGCATTCCTGGCCAAGGGCTCTGGCTCTTGAAGCCGGATCTTGGAGAATGTGTAAAATGTGCGCGGGGGCATATCAGTGACTCAGTGAGGAGACATGGCTTCTTCCTGGTCCTTCAGGGGCAGTGGCACTGGGATTTTGTAACTTTACCTGCTCCTGGTATTCCAGCTCGCGGTTCATCAGCTTCTTCTCAACAGCATTCAGTTGCCTCTGTAGAGTCTCCACGCGCTCATGCAGAATCTGAAATTAGTGGGAAGCAAGGGTTAGATTAGGTAGATTACAGATAAAGAAAGCAGATACATAACAGAGGGTATCAAATACAGTTTGATCAACAGAATCCACCATTCAACAAAGAAAGCAACGATTCGAAGCAAAGTGTTTTTCTTTGCAATCATAGTCAATACACTGTAAAATCTGGCAAAAAAAAAAAAAAACTCCTGTGGCTTTGAACCAGATGTTTCTAGCACATGTGTACACTACAGACCAAATGATCCACCGTGAAAAGTAGGAAAACTAGAGTACAGTAAAGTGGACAGTGAGGCCTCAGTCATGTGAACTGCTCATCTCACAGTTCTGCTGGATACATTAAAGAAACTGGAAATTCTAATTAAAGGAATGTAGCCTAAGTTTTCTCATTCTTTAATAGCTCCCAAGACAAGAGTTACAGTGTTTAGACGGCAGAGAGTCGACACTTTGTGTTGCCAAAACAAGCGTGCAGTGTTGCTTTTATAATTTGCCCCAGTGAAGGTTTTGTTTTCATTTTCTTGCTATGAGAGCACAGCTGGACTCATGTGTGGATTACAGTGCACACGACGCTCGACAACAATACGTGTCTAAGGAACTTTTTTTTTTTTACTCGAGAGCTTTTCTCATCTGGAAATGGTGAAATCCGGATTTGTTGCTCGTCTTTTATTAATAAAGACGCGGCTCTAGTTGGTGTTGATTGTCCTGTCTTTACAGATTTGGTGAGTGAGAAACCAGTGGTCTTTGTTTATACAGATGGCAAAGTTAGTTCATATCGAGTTTTATATTATTCTTATTAGAGTTAGTTCATATCATATTACACCGAGTGTAAACATGTTAGCACCACAATCAATCTTACCGTCGTGTAGGATTTTCACCGCAGTTTGTGATAGGAAAAACACACACGGCTTTCTGACGCTACCTGTCGAGTGCATCTAAGTTTCCTGGAAATGCGGAGGTTTTTTTTTCTCTCATTCGCCGTGCGGTAACAAACATTGCATAAAAATACACGCTTAGAGCAATTCCTCGAATAAAATATCTCATTTGTCACGAGGGGCATGAATGAAATTCCTGAATGAAAGAGCTAAACTGCAGTTAAAGTCCACCATTTAACAATTTGGCAAATAATTTGATTACTGGTGTCTATGAAAACACAAATCACTGTCTTTCTCCCCTGTGTGTGTGTTTGTGTGTGTGTGTGTGTTAGAGCTGTGAACCTATAATAGTCTGACGGTTCGGTTACGATTATCATGCCATCGATTCAGTTCAATTCGATATCTCGCTGCATCACTGTGCATTGACGATGCTTTTCATACACAGTTTAAAATTTTCTTCACAGCAGCAATTCTTGTATTAAAATATATTTATATTTATATACTATTTGTAACACAATTTTGCCATTTAATATAAACAGAGCCAGCTATATAATCTGTACTTTTAAACAACACGAGCATTTAGCAAATAATATAAACAAATATAAACATGCCGCTCGCTTCCTGATCCTTGTCTAGTTCTCTTACACCCCTTTGCTTGGTCACACCCTCAACAAAAACGGTTGCGATTTGCTCATGCGTGCTGTTCTCTCCACAGATAAGTGACATTGATGAGCGGCAGGCGGCAGCGCCGATCACAGCTGATCCATGATAGACACGGTGGAGAAAACTCACGCTTGTTTCTGTATCCAGAAGAAACGCTGTAAAACAGCTGAGAGGAGAAGAAAAGTCACGCCAGCAGGTCAAATAGGCCACAGTGTGTGTGTGTGTGTGCATGAGAGAGAGAGAGAGAGAGAGAAACTGAGTACTTTCATTCTCTCAATCGCAGTGAAATACGGGCTTCTGCTTTTAATGTCAGCGAAAGACTGATCCAGCAAACACACGCACAGTGAAATTGTGCACAGTTAATGAGTTTTAAGTAGTTTGAGCGTTGTAAATACTCCCGCTCGCCTCGCTCGCGACAGAGCGCATATGAGATGAATGACGTGAGTACATAATAATCGGTTATAATTACTGAACCGATACCAAATTGTCCTCGTCTGCATCGTGGTGCACAGAAGAAGCAATTAATTTTGACACCCCTAGTGTGTGTGTGTGTGTGTGTGTTTTGCCTCTGTAAAAATCAGCGCATGCCCAAACTGACACTCCTATTTTTATGCAAATTTTAACAGACCATCCCTCTTTTGCTCCTCTGACACTCCCCCTTAAACAGAGCTGGACACGCCCACTTTCCTGACTTAAAAAAAAAAAACACCCCGCTGAAAAAAGGGTTTGTTTTTAGAGGCAGAAAAAAAAAATCTATAAAGTTATGAACACCAAAATGTCAAATGTTATGAAAGTGGTACTTCCATCCAGTGGAGCCTCATTTAATTTAGAACCACACTGAATATATGTCATAGGTATGACAAAAGGTTACATTTGGACCTTAGGCATGACAAAGGGAAATACAGGAAACTTGCACAAAGCACAACAAAGCCATGACCTTCAATGCACACCAGTCCACATCTAATGAAACACAGTAACGCCAGTAACCGAACGCCAGCAGACCCCAGAACTGTAACAGGCTTTGTGCGGTGATGTTTCCTGGAAGAGCGCTGACAGTTATGAGCTCAGTCTTTCATGTGGTTCCTAGCAGATTTACGAAACAGTGGAGCGCCGGGGAGGGGTGAGGGCTAGAAAATATCTCTGTCTTTGTCATAAAAGGACCCTGTCATCTGCAGCTCTCATTAATAAACAGCCTGAAAGAGTAATTGTGGGTGATCCTTTTGTCCCGATGTTCTCCTGAAGAGCTCATCGGGTCTTCCAGACGGAATAAAAGGTCACCGGCTAAGCCGAGCAGGAAGGTGAGGGAGGCCAGTAAAGACAAGCTCCTAAAGTGGATTTGTGGCCCGATGCTCTACAGGGCTCCATTTCATTTGCCCTCCTGGGACAGAGAAAGCACTCAACGGGCCACATCACCGTGAACCCTAAGGTCTCCCGAGCGGCTCTCCATCCAGGATGCACCTTGATACTGCCTTGTGTTTTCCCTCAAAGCCTTCCAAAGGGCCGAGAAAAGCATAGCAAGCTCACAGCTGTTGTTCCTCTCTGCGTGAACGTGTGATTTTCTATGGTGAATCTCCCCAAACAGGGTCCAGATGGCCAGGGCGATACGCTCTTTATCAGCCAGCCAGAGTGGGATCAATCTAAACAAGCGGCAAACGTGGAACATTTGATTTCCTGGGGGCAAGGGGACTGAATGGAGAGAAAGAGAGGCATGTCAGTGGCCTTTTTTCTCTCACTTTCTTTTCTTGCTTTTCTTCAACAGCTGTTTATCCCCCAAGATTACTAAAACACACAACTAATATGCCGTTCACACACGTACGGGCCTGCAGATGCGCAAGTGCTGAGCTGAAAAGCTCGCTCGCTCTCAAAGGTGAGACCTGAGTCATTTTTCTTGGGTGGTCCACCTCGAACGATAAGGCAAGTATGTCTCCCTCGGGTAAAGGCAATAGAAAAGAAAAAAAAGAAGGAGAAAATAGAGGGCCTCTTTAAACTGCAGCCCATGTTTTGTTAGCACTAGTCGGCTCTTCATGTGGAATGTCTATTTGTAGTGAGCTCCTTTAAGAAGTTTTCCAAGCGTCAGATTAAAGAGATCCGTTAATGACGACGAGCCAGAGCACTTTCAAACTCTAGAAGTGCAGTTCTGGCCCAGAGGGCTGTGCACACATCAATGTGGCCGTGTGAGAGAGCTTGCACTGCTAAATTACAGACGCTCTTCCCTTCCCTTCCCTTCGTTCTGTCTTCCAGCTGCGCACATGTGAGGCTGATGATGACAGCAGGGAATGTGGATGTGGTGGATATAATGTCTTTAACCAGACTATTCAACAATAGAGTAGAGGAAGAGTTTGCTAGCAACAACAACTTATTTATTAGGAGCAGATAATCGTTTAGCATTTAAGTCAATATCAAATTAAAAAATCTTTTGATTTAAAATTGGCTCCCACTGTATATTAGGTGGACTAAAGTTAATAATTTGTTACAATGTACTTACGGTGTAAATATATGTACCAATAATTGATTAAATACCTGCATTTAATTACATCTGTAATTTATTGTTTGACCACCAAACCTGTCCGTAACCCTACCCGTATCACACCTCAAGAGCACCAGAAGTGTTCTGCAATACATCATGAACCAACCCAGACTTATTCTGAAAGCGTACCACTATATACACTTCTGGAGAGTGCCAAATACATCCTAGGAGCTAGTTTTTTTGCAGGTTTTTTTAGGGATCCATGATATATTGGTGGCCATATCGTTATCGGCCGATAAATGCTATTTTTAGGGTTATTGTTATCGATTCGATGTCAAAATTAGGCCGATATCTTTAAGCCGATAAATTACCTAATTGTATAGAACAGCCTGCCTTACGTATGCGTGGGTGGAACTTGTTCAGTGCACTATAATGGAGCTTTCCTCACATTGTTTATTCCTTCAAAGTCCGTCCTTTCTTTGTGTGGTATTGGCGTTAATAACTTGTCATTGTAGATTTGTTGGATAGAGTGCCATTGTGTATTTTGATTTAAATGGCCTCTGAAAAAATATTACATGCGTAAACATAATAGCAGCGATGCACACATGCTAAACAACTCCTTGGGTTGTTGGTAAACCAATATGATTATTTGTTCTTATCAACGCATTGCTTGCCATGTGTTGTTGATGTAAGATTCTATTCAGTTTGATCTGCATGTTTATGATTATAACGAGCCCTTGTGATGGCTAATATCACATATAGTGAGCCGACAGAGCCTTCACAGCTGCACTGGGGAAAGGTTCTCAACGCTCCGGCCTAATCTGTCTTTATATTATGCACTGTGTTTATAATAAAGTCATCTGTGCTCAATGATCAGGTGTTGTATCAAACTCTGACTTTTTATCTGACTCCGCTTCGTCACACAGAGCCTTTAGTTAGTTTCAATCTAATAGCAGCTTATCATGAACCTTTCATCGATCATTTTTCTCGCAATTGACAGCAAGAATGAACATAGAAGTGTTGTCTGATTGACAAGCAGCACGCATATGTGTTCAAAAGAATCTAAAATGCCAAATAGGACGAACTTGTGCTGCAATTTATAAAGTAATACTATCTATATTTAGCTTTTTGCTCGTACGGTGACTCTGAACTGTCAAAACACCTTTTAAAATGCATTTTCGGATATTGTATATTTTTACATATTTGTTAATATGTTCATTACTGCAACACATTTGTTTCAAGAACATTTGAGTTGGTTTCAGTTTTTAGCTCTTTTATTTTCATTTTCCTCAAGACATATTTATTAAACTTGTTTGTTAATTAGGTGCTGTTTTGTTATTTAACCAATTATTTTTATGCAACAGTCAAGTTGCATGTTAATTTGCTATGCGAAGAAAGAGAACTTATTTTCTGTCATACTATAAAATCATAAATAAAGGTCTATATAATCAATGAAATTATAGCTTTGAGTAGGCTATTTCGTTCATAAGATCAGTTCAAACTTTTAATCTAAAACAGGTTGCTTAATGTATAAAAATATAACATTGTGAAACAATAATAATTAACGGCTATAGTATATCGGCTATCGGCCTCCAAATCTGAAGAGTTATCGGTTATCGATATTTGCCAAAAAATCCATATTGGTGCTAGGGATAGTTTTTGTTTTCGCGAATTCACCAGAGGCCACTGTGTATGCCTTTTCAGATCTCAAATTTCTTTCGCGAGTGCCATTTGCGCCTGCTGTTCTCACGTAAATCCACCCTAGGTCGTTGTTGACTGACTGACTGACCCACCTTCCTCCTTTCCTAAACCCAACCAATAGTGTTTTCAAAAGCAGCGATTGACCTGTCCACCTACTTCCCTTAACCCAACCGACAGTTTAAAAAGCAATTAAAAAAAAGCCCTCTGATTTTCACCACGTTTTCAGACTTTACCACATTCTCACCCTGTTGTTTACCCGTTTATTTTATTTCTTGGCTTCTGGCTTAGTCTTACCCGCTTTCTGGAACTGTTCTTCACCAGACTATAACCCCATCATCGTGGTCAACTCCTCTATGTGTCTAAAGTCTGACGACGTACATGGTGAGGTACTGGACAAACTGTGGGAACTGTCCATACTGAGGTAAGCGGTCAGCTGGTGAGTGCAAAAAGGAACCGGCTCGTAGCGTTTGTTTTAAAGACGACATATGTACTTCTGGCAACATAATTTGTGTATCTCCAGAAATGTATATAGGGCAACGTTTTTAGAATGAGTCTGTGTTGTTATGAACACAGTAAGTACATTCTGTTTATTTTTTGCAAGTACTTAGTAGCTAAGTCCACCTCATATAAACTGGGACCAAAAATTGTAATCTAAAAAAATAAAAACAAATAAAAATAAACATAATAACATTAAACAAATTTGATTTTACCCCATTTTCTAAAAGAAATTAAGGGTTATATTTTTCCTAAGAAAAACTTGCTGCCCTCATGTGGGTGGTTGCTAGTGAAAAGAAAGGTAAGAAAGAGAGAGACATATTGCCAGCGCCCCCGTGTCTTCTTTATGAGGCAGACACTGGGCTACACAGGGCTTGCTTTATTTCCCTTCTGCTTTGGTGTTTGCTGGTTCTGACACAGTGACTGCTGCTTTCAAACAATAACAGTTCAATACCATCCCCGACTCTCCTGTGCCAGGAGCCAAGCATGCCAACATGTCCTTCACAAATCCTTCAGCAAACTACAAACGCAAAGCAGTTTGTGGGATAAAACAGGTCCAGTGCAGTGTGTGCTGTAATTAAAACAGACCTGATGCTTGGAAGTCTTTTAAGAACAGGAAATGGAAAAATGAAAGCAAACTTTGTTCAGCTGCCCTTCAGTAACAGATACGACACACTGTTACAGAAAGACTGTACATTATACTTAAAACATTTGCTCAATAATTGAATTTCTCCTTCTCCACAGTCTTCAGCGTCACATGATACTTCATAATTACAATAATAAATGGTTTCTATTTATTTCATTAAATAATCCTATATTTTCACTTGAGTTTTAGGACCTTTTTGGTAGGGGTGTCAAAATCAACTGTTTCCTCAGTGCACCCTGATGTAGATAGGGACAATTCGATTTCCGTTCAGTAATAGATCATAACCGGTTATTACGTGCTGACATCATTTATCTCCTACGGCGATGTCACAGTGGAGTACTATAGCGAGGGAGGCGAGGAAACAAAACGCTCCTACTACTATATTTATGCACAATTCAACTGCTTGTGAGTTTGCTGGAAAGTCTTTCATTGACACTGAAGAAGGCACAGCATACGAGACGCTATTTCACTTCTAGGGAGGAATGCTGTAAAAATCCATTTCTGCCTCTCTCTTTCTCTCTCACTTTAAACATTTGAACCGCTGGTGTATTTGAGGTAACTTTTCCTCTCCTCTTGGCTGTTAAAGCGATACTTGTGGATCCAGACACGAGCGTGCATGAGGTGCAAGTTTTCTCAACTGTGTCTATTAAAGATTACCTGTGATAATCGCGTATTATACACATATAGACTGTAACCGCGGCTGTTCTTCCCGCGTCACTCATCGGTGAACAGCCCTTTATTTCTAAAGCCGATCGCAGCCCTTTCTGTTGAGCAGGTGAAGACAATGACCAATCATAGGGGTGAAAGACCTCGCCTGTCAGCGCTCAAAAAGCAAGCGGGATAATATTTAATATTTAGTTTATTTGCTATAAATGTTCATGCTGTCTTCTGTGCATGTGTTGGAGTTTTGTTTGATACATTCAGAAGGAGTGTTTTCTTTGAGCGGGTCAAATTAAGGGTACAGTTCATATATCTTACTGCTGTTTTAAAAGACAATGTTGTATTACAAATAATATATAAATATGAATATATTTATAGATAAAAAATATATATATATTGTGATATATATACTGTGTTATGAAGAAAAAAATCTAATTATGTGTGGAAAGCATCGTCAATGCGCTGTGATGCACCAAAATATCGAATTTAACCAAATCGATAACATGATAATCATAACCGAACCAAACCATGAGACCAGTGTAGGTTCACACCCCTTTGGATCTTCTAAGTTTTGTTATACCTAAAGTGAAAGTGTTCTGCAATACATTATGAACCAACCAAGGCTACCGAAAGCGTACCACTATATACATATTTGGAGAGCACCAAATTATTTTGCAGTTTTTGTGTTCACGAATCCACCAGAGACCGCTGTGTATGCTTTTTTAGATGTCAAATTTGTCTTGCTGGTGCCATTCGTACCTGCTGTTCTCATGTAAATCCACCAGAGGCCACTGTCAACTGACTGACTGACTGACTGACTGACTGACTGACTGACCGATCGACTGACCTAGTATCTAAAGTTGTATTTCAAAGATGTATTTCAAGTCTTAATGGTTTGGAACAATAATAAAAGAGGAGGGTATTTTTATTAGCTGAGCTAACTTAAGGATATCATTAACAGTCTGAGAAAAACTCATGCTGCATGAAAGGAACAGCTTCAAGATTCTTTATCGCATCATTTTAATTGCTATGAATATATGGTAGCTAGAAAAGAGGTCTGAATGTACACAACACATTTCCTTTCTTTAACTGAAACATTGTTCATGTTTAGTTTTATAGGATCATTTGACTGTTGGCTCCTTTTGTGTGGGGGGTATGTTGTTGATACATTCATTCATTCATTTTCGTTTCGGCTTACAAAGAAAATGACCACAGCAGAATAAACCACCAACTTATCCAGCATATGTTTTACGCAACGGATGCCCTTCAAGCAGCAACCCATTACTGGGAAACATCCAAACCGGGCTCATTGTGGAAACGTAGCCCCGCGGACGTTTCTGCGGACCACGATTTACATCCCGGGAGGTACGTATTCGAGCTGTTTTTGTTTTCGCGGATCCGCGAGAGGCCGCTGTGCGCGCTTTTTCGCGTCTCGGGCGCCTCTTGGGAGCGCGCGCCGTTCGCGCCCGGGCCGTTCTCGCGCGAAAAGCCGACGGATCGGCCGACTCGGCCGCCCTCCTCCTCCTTCCCTAAACCCGAGCGACGGTTCGCAAAAGCCGTCCAGAAAAAAAAAAGCAAAAGCCCTCGTCTTCGATTTCGACCGCGTTTTTCGGATCCCGCCGCGTTCACGCCCTTATTTTTCGGATTCCGTTTTTCATCTTACCTGATTTCCGGAACCGCTGTTTCCCGGACTCGATCCCGGTCGTCGTCCCCGCGGCCGGCTCCTCCTCCGGGGCCTCCGCTCCGCCGACGCAACGCTGTGAGCTAAGCGTTGCATCGGGAAAGCCCTCCACTCGGAGGCGAGCCGTCGGCCGGCGAGCGCGAAGAGGAGGGGCGGAGCGGCGCCACACCGTCCCGCAGTGTTCGCTCGAAAAAAAAACTAAACGCGGCCTTACATACCTCCGGCCATGTAAATCGCGGTCTCCAGAAACGTCTGCGGGGCTACGTTTCCAGAATGAGCTTGGGTTGGAAACATCCATACACACTCATTCACACTCAGACACTATAGACAACTTTAGCTTACCCAATTCACCTGTACTGCATGTCTTTGGACTTGTGGAGGAAACCAGAGCACCTGGAGGAAACCCAAGCCGAGGCTCGAACCAGTGACCTTCTTGCTTTGAGGCGACAGCACTACCCACTGCGCCACCATTTTTGATACAATTACTAATAATTATTGTTTTTTGAGTACTATTGTTTATGGCAAACTGTTTTGACACTAAATATTTATTTTTAGGTTACTAGTATAAATTTTTTAGATACTAGTTTCTTTTTCATTAAGTACCAGAATTTATTAATAAGATACTAGTGCTTATTCTTTAGATAATAGTGCCTATTCTTTAGATACTAGTGCTTATTCTTTAGATACTAGTGCTTATTTTTTTAGATACTACTGCCTATTCTTTAGATTGTAGTGCTTATTAAAAATATACTAGTGCTTACTCATTGGACACAAGTTCTTTTTTATTTGTATAATTAGTAAAATGAAATGATCTTCAAAAATGAATGGTAACTGAACAGAAAGAATTGAAACAAATGACACTCACTTTTCTCTCTACTTTGTTGTCCTTTTTAAAAAACGAGGACAGTAAACGTGGTAAGCCCAGACAGGTAGTGAGGGCTGTCTGACAGTGTGTAATGGACAGAAGTGTGTGGGGGGTGAGAGCTGCTCTTTTGAGGCTTGACTTTCTCACGCAGGCCACTGGGACGTTATCACACGCTGCTTCCTGCGATACAGGGTTCAAAGGGTTCTGGGAATCTGCCCCATCCCTCATCCACTCATTTATCAGCTACCCTCTTCCTAAACCCCAAACACACACACACACACGGAGACACAGAGCGCACGAAGGTTATCTTACTCAAATCTCACCAAATCTGCAAATTCATCATTCCTGTGGCTGTACTAGTCTGTGTCAAACCTCAACCATATGACAGCAGATCACTGAACGAACAGCTCGGAGGTCACGGCAGGGTCAGAGAGAGAATGAATGAATTATAAAACGCATTTGTTCCAGACGCCACGTGCTTGAACTTGGACAGAAAAAAAAAACAAGATGAGTAAATGAAATCACAGTTCCCTCTTTTTTCTCCTTTACTTAACCTCAATGTTATGTACAACCCGCAAGACCTTTTTTATTTTGTGCTGAACACTAAAGAAAACTTTTATGAATAAAAATTGACGGTCACATTTTATTTTGATAGCCCGTTTGTTTAATTTAAGTTACACTGCATCTACATGCTAACTAATTCTCATTAGATTATAGGTAGAAGGTTAGCCTAGGGTTAGGGCTAGTGTAAGTTGACATGTACTTGCAAAGTACTCCTATAGTCAGTTAAATGTCTGTTGAAGGAGCAGTATCAGCAGATATTAAGCAGACAGTCCACTAATACTCAAATGGACCATCAAAATAAAGTGTTACCAAAATGATATGAGTCAAAATTATTGGATGAGATGATTTAAGGAATCATTGTCCAGACCACAAACGTATTGAGACACATTAAGAGTAATTTATACTAATTTATACTAATTATAAGTGATAGTAATAGGCACTAAGTATAGTTTTTTGAGGTTGAACTATAGTAATTAGGCTCAATTTTAAAAGTGTAATTGATTGTAGCTGGAATGAAAGGCAGTGATGAACATTAGTGTTGTGTGAGTGAGTAAATGCACAAGATTCATATCTAAACCACAGTATCGGTGCATCCATAATTACACATTTCGACCCAGAATATTTTTGTTTTGGTGCATCCCTATTATATTGTGTTGTGTACACTAAAGAGTATTAATGTCACATACATTTTACAGAAATCTAACATTCAATGCTCCTGTCCTCACAGTGCTGCCACTAGTTCTCCTATCCGTCCTTGCTCTTGACTGTAAAAAAGCTGCTGCTGTTGAGGTAACGCATGTCAGAACACATCCTATCATTGGACGTGTTTTAACATGTTGCTTCTGCCTTACACTCATCTTCCTTGAGGGGTGTGTGTGTTCAAGATAGCTTTGAGAATACGCACGTGAGCCCCCAGCCTCAAATGAACGCGCAGATAAAAGGGCACACATGAAAGAATCAATTACAGAGTGGAACGGCTGCACCTGTGGAATGTGTACTAGATTTGTACATATTCTCAAGACATGTGAGGGGTGGCTGAAAATAACCGCCAGTGGTGGAAAGAGTACTGAAAAATCATACTCAAGTACCATTACTTGCCAAATTCTGTAGTGAAAGTACACTACCTGGCAAATGTCTTGTTGCCTGTTCAAGTTTTAAGAACTACAAATAATAATTTGACTTCTAGTTATGTTGGCTTGAGAAAGCCAACATACTGTTATACTTCTCTGTCCACGAAAACAAACGTATCTCTTCCTAGGCTGTTCATGCTACAAGGTCCAAACTTGGTCAAAAGGTGCCTTTTGCATGCCAATCAGATTTATTGTTTTTGAAAAAAAAAATAATAAGTATAAAAAAAAAAATAATAATAACACATATATATATATATATATATATATATATATATATATATATATATATATATATATATATATATATATATATATATATATATTTATATATAAATAATTTGGGCCTATAAAAATATACAAGCCCTAAATTTGGCTAAAAACTGTGTTCTGCATTGGACTTTGTTGCTATATCTTTTCAGGTTTATCAGTTATTAAAGTTTTCCAATAAACAACTTTTAAGCATTATTTTTCTCAAAATATGGCAAGCGATTTTTGACCTAAACTCCATATGGCAAGCCATTTTTTGCATGTATCACTTTTACATTTATTAAGCATTATATTTTCAATAAAATATGGCAAGCCATTTTTACATAATGCCCAAGTCCGGTTTTAGAGACTGTCTTATGCTGCGTTCACACCAGACGCGGAACATGCGTCAAGTGCAAGTGATTTACATGTTAAGTCAATGCAAACGCGCGAATAGACAACCTGCTGCGCAATATGCGCAAATGGTGCGCCGCGAATGACGCAAATTGCGCGAATGGTGCGGCACGCATGAATGGTGTGATATGCGCAAATGGCACGGTGTGAATTGAGTGTTTTAGACGCAATTAACGTGCATTTCGCGCTAAACGCTTGAGATCAAAAATCTGAACTTCAGCGGACATTCGCGCCACGTTAACCAATCAGGAGCTTGCTCTTGTGGGGGCGTGATTGTGACGTATGCCTGTTGTTGGTGTCCCGGCGGAAATCCTCCAGCTGACACCGACAACAGTCTTTCAAACTGGGCTCGGCTTAGCCAGAAACACCGCTGTTAGCTTCCATCATCCAGGTTAAGTTTCTAGAGGAGTTTATGAGCTCATAGAGCTGAATGCACCTCTGAAAGGATCTAGTGGACTAAGACACGGCCCTAAACATATCGACGCTGTTCTTCAGACTTCATAAAACATATAAACAGTTATTTTCTTAATAAAATCCATGTTAGCCATTTAGCAACGAAGCTAGAGTCACTGGGCAGACAAAAACCCTGCTTATCCTGCGAATCCGTGTCTGTTCTTAAGTGAATTTGATCTGTAAATGAAGCGGATTTGACACGTGAATGAAGCGGGGTTTGATGCGCGAATGAAGTGAGTAAACTCAAATGTTCAAGTGGTTATTTACACGCGAATAGCATGATTTATCCGCGTGTTCCGCATCTGGGGTGAACACAGCATAAGATACATCGGTTTTGCTTTATATCATTCATATTGGCAAGAAGCTTTTATGTATCAATACCAATCTGTCAATTGTCCCCATAGCAATAAAACAACAATATCTCTACATCAGAACATTGTATGGACCTGGGTTACTCATGCTAGCAAAATAGGACTTCCTGTGCACTATGCATTGTAAGAATTGTGTTAATAACAATAAGCTACATGCTATTAATGATTATCTCAATAACAATACCTGCTAAGAATTAGCATTTGATCAAACATGTACACGAGCGTTGCCATTTAGCAACTGCTTAGCAACCACCTAGCAATGCCATAAACATTTTAGCATTTTATCAACCACTGTGCTTCCTACCCACTTCCATTTCCAGTCCTAGCGCAGTCCCGTTGCTTTTCTCAAGCCAACATCAAAGTTCGTCAACGAACTTTAGGTTCTAGTTGATCAATTGGTATCAGAAGTGGCTTATTTGAAAGGCAAAAGTCTCTAGATTACGCTTATTTTACCAAAATAAAACATGATCATGCCTTGATTTTGAATTACTTCATTAGGACAGTAAGGTCTGACTTTGCTCAGTCAAAAGTCTTGTCACTTAATAGAAATAATGTCCAGTATAGAATACAAAGTCATGGTGCAGTGGAAAAATTAATAATATTGTGTTTGACTCCCATGAGCTTGGACGACTGAATCAATACACCTCTAATGACTCAAATAACTTATTAATAAAGTCATCTGGAATGGCAAACAAAGCGTTCTGGCAGAACTCGCTTGACAACTCAAAAAGCAGGCGGGATGATATTTACATTAGCTAAAACATCAGAAAAAGGTAGCAAACGGAGAAAAAAAAATATTATATGACTTAACAAAACACATATTGTATTTGTTATTAAATTTGACCCAAAATTAATTTATTATTTTTTCCCTTTATTTATAATTTTATGCTTGAATTTTTTTTATTTTATTACTATTTTTTATTATTATTTATTTATTTATTTACACTGAAAAAAAATATTCAGAGAGGATTCCTTGGATTTACTCAATTTTTTATGTTAAGTGGTTGTAAACAATTTATTTGTGTTGAATTTAAA
Organism: Danio rerio; assembly: GCF_052040795.2. Classification (NCBI taxonomy): domain Eukaryota; kingdom Metazoa; phylum Chordata; class Actinopteri; order Cypriniformes; family Danionidae; genus Danio; species Danio rerio. Next base: position 60,226,473 of record NC_141023.1, read on the forward strand.
CAAACAAATTATGTTGAACATTATTAAACTTATAAAATTTATTAAAATAATATATTTTTTTAAAACTTCGATTTATTTTACTTTTCAGTCTATAACATGTAAATGAGGTGGTTCTTACATAGTTCTAGCACATTACTGGTTGAGAGCCCATGAAAAGAAAAGCCCACTTCTCTGAACAAGACCATAGAGTTTTCAACAACCCGGGCTCACTGTGGAAACGTAGCCCCGCGGACGTTTCTGCGGACTGCGATTTACGTCCCGGGAGGTACGTATTCGAGCTGTTTTTGTTTTCGCGGATCCGCGAGAGGCCGCTGTGTGTGCTTTTTCGCATCTCGGGCGCCTCTCGGGAGTGCGCGCCGTTCGAGCCCGCGCCGTTCGAGCGCGAAAAGCCGCCGGATCGGCTGACTCGGCCGCCCTCCTCTTCCCCCTCCTTCCCTAAACCCGAGCGACCGTTCGCAAAAGAAAAAAAAAAGCAAAAGCCCTCGTCTTCGATTTCGACCGCGTTTTCGGATCCCGCCGCGTTCTCGCCCTTATTTTTCGGATTCCGTTTTTCGTCTTACCTGATTTCCGGAACCGCTGTTCCCGGGACTCGATCCCAGTCGTCGTCCACCGCGGCCGGCTCCTCCTCCGGGGCCTCCGCTCCGCCGACGCAACGCTGTGAGCTAAGCGGACAAACTGGTTGCATCAGGAAAGCCCTCCACTCGGAGGCGAGCCGTCGGCCAGCGAGCGTGAAGAGGAGGGGCGGAGCGGCGGCACACCGCCCCGCAGCGTTCGCTCGAAAATAACTAAACGCGGCCTTTACGTACCTCCGGCCACGTAAATCGTGGTCTCCAGAAACTTCCTTGGGGCTACGTTTCCAGAATGAGCTTGGGTTGGTTTTCTAAGCTATATGTGGCAAACACAAATTCATAGCCTGGAGTGCTAAGGGACGTGGCTATAAACTATACTTAATAAATGCTGTGTAAGGTTAGAAAACATTATCAATCATTGGCCAATATTTTAAAGTGTTACCACAACACTCCAGGATGAATGAACTAGCATTAAGTCTGCTGAATAAGTCGAATAAACACCCTAATTCTGAAATGAATCAATGAATAAAAGCACATTCTGCGTGGAACGAGTATGTTTATAAACATTAAGCTGACAGTGACGACAAAGCACAAGTGCACGTATCCTCATATTGTGCTCCTGTGTGTTATAAATAGAGAAGTCAGCATCAGAATGACACATGCCACATGTGTGCCACAGCGAGACGTGTCACATGCTGTGTGAGTGATGTCAGAGCCGGAGTGCAGCATGCGGTGATGGAGACCCTGATCAAAGTGCTGCGCTTTGACACTAGAGGTGGGAGCTATTGTTGGTGTCACAGACAGGCAGAAGTCTAGAGCAAAGCCCGGCTTAAACAGCAGCTGTGCATGCTAGGGCTGCTGGGTTTCACCGGGGGGTTGAAGCCAGACCAAAACGCGCGCCCTCCATGTCATCCGTGTGCAGGAACACAACGACACTGAGGTGAGTGACAGTGCACCGGAGCGTCTTTTATCACAGATGTGTATCTGGAAGGACGAACACATTCACATCTGCAAACTAGTGGCTGGAGCACATGCTGCTGCCAATCATGATGAGGAAGGAAAACAGCAGGAGATCAAATACACAGTCACTGTCCATTTCCACAGCAAATCTACCTCAGCTACACTACACTCTTAAATAAAGGTTTTTTGTTGGTGTGGATGGTTCTTTAACATCTATCTATCTATCTATCTATCTATCTATCTATCTATCTATCTATCTATCTATCTATCTATCTATCTATCTATCTATCTATCTATCTATCTATCTATCTATCTATCTATCTATCTATCTATCTATCTATCTATCTATCTATCTATCTATCTATCTATCTATCTATCATATATATATATATATATATATATATATATATATATATATATATATATATATATATATATATATATATATATATATATATATATATATATATATATATATATATATATATATATATATATATATATATATATATATATATATATCTATCTATCTATCTATCTATCTATCTATCTATCTATCTATCTATCTATCTATCTATCTATCTATCTATCTATCTATCTATCTATCTATCTATCTATCTATCTATCTATCTATCTATCTATATATATATCTATATATATCTATCATATATCTATCTATCTATCTATATCTATATCTATTATATATCTATCTATCTATCTATCTATCTATCTATCTATCTATCTATCTATCTATCTATCTATCTATCTATCTATCTATCTATCTATCTATCTATCTATCTATCTATCTATCTATCTATCTATCTATCTATCTATCTATCTATTCTATCTATCTATCTATCTATTCTATCTATCTATTCTATCTATCTATTCTATCTATCTATCTATCTATCTATCTATCTATTCTATTCTATTCTATTCTATTCTATTCTATCTATTCTATCTATCTATTCTATTCTATTCTATTCTATTCTATTCTATTCTATTCTATTCTATTCTATTCTATTCTATTCTATTCTATTCTATTCTATTCTATTCTATTCTATTCTATTCTATTCTATTCTATTCTATTCTATTCTATTCTATTCTATTCTATTCTATTCTATTCTATTCTATTCTATTCTATTCTATTCTATTCTATTCTATTCTATTCTATTCTATTCTATTCTATTCTATTCTATTCTATTCTATTCTATCTATCTATCTATTCTATTCTATTCTATCTATTCTATCTATCTATCTATCTATCTATCTATCTATCTATCTATCTATCTATCTATCTATCTATCTATCTATCTATCTATCTATCTATCTATCTATCTATCTATCTATCTATCTATCTATCTATCTATCTACTCATCCATCCAACGACTTACCTATCTACCTTCCCATCCATCCATCCATCCATCCATCCATCCATCCATCCACCGACCGACCGACTGACTGACCGACCTACCTACCTTCCTACCTACCTACCTACCTTTACACCCAACCACCAAACCGCCCGCCACCTGTTCATCCATCCATCCATCCATCCATCCATCCACCGACCTACCTATCTACCTTCCTATACACCCATCCATCCATCCATCCATCCATCCATCCATTGACCGACCAACTGACCGACCGACCTACTTAACTACCTACTTACCTATTAACCTTCCTATACCCCCAACCACCAACCTGCCCGCCCATCCATCCATCCATCCATCCATCGACCGACCTACCTATCTAATTTCCTATCCATCCATCCATCCACCGACTGACCTACTTACCTATCTACCTTCCTATATACCCAACCACCAACCCGCCCACCCATCCATCCATCCATCGACCGACCTACCTATCTAATTTCCTATACACCCATCCATCCATCCATCTATCTATCCATCCACCGACCGACCGACCTACTTACCTATCTACCTTTCCATACACCCAACCACCAACCCGCTCACCCCTCCATCCATCCACCCATCCATCCATCAACCGACCGATCAACCTACTTACCTATCTACCTTCCTATACACCCAACCACCAACCCGCCCGCCCGCCCATCCATCCATCCATCCATCCATCCACCTATCCATCCATCCACCGACTGACCTACCTACCTATCTACCTTCCTATACACCCAACCACCCACCCACCCATCCATCCATCCATCCACCTACTGACCGACCTACCTACCTATCTACCTTCCTATACACCCAGCCACCCATCCCTCAATCCATCCGTCCATCCATCCACTAACCGACCAACCAACCGGCCTACCTACCTATCTACCTATCGTTCTATATTTTATTCTATCATTCTATCGTTCTTTCGTAATAAAATGAATAGCATACATATCTAAAAATCTAATTATTTGTTTATTTTGTAAATTTTTTTTCTATTAATCTGGCTTCAGCAATGACAGTATATTAGGTTAACTGAAAGTTTGCAACACTGAAAATGTTTTAAACAGTTTATTCAAGGACATTAAAATGTATATGCACAGCTGAAGTCAGACTTACTAGCTCTCCTGAATTATTAGCCCCCTGTATTTTTTTTTCTCCAACATATGTTTAACAGAAATAATTCTTTATTCAACACATTTCTAAACATCATAGTTTTAATAACTCATCTACAATAATTGATTTATTTTATCTTTGCCATGATGACAGTACATGATTTCAAGATCAGCTAGTGTTCAGCTTAGGCAGGCAAGTTAGGGTAATTAGGCAAGTCATTGTTTAACGATGGTTTATTCTATAGACAATAAAAATAAAATACATACCTTAAAAGGACTTATAAATTTGACCTTAAAATGGTTTTAAAAAATTAAAAACTGCTTTTATTCTAGCCGAGATAAAACAAATAAGACTTTCTCCAGAAGAAAAAAAAATATTACAAGAAATACTGTGAAAAATTCCTTGCTCTGTTAAACATCATTTGGGAAATCAAAAGAGGCTAATAATTTAGGCTTCAACTGCATATGTTAAAGGATTAGTTCAAGCATTCGTTTCAGTCCTCTGAGATCTTTGTCCATCTTCAGAACAAAAAAAAGATACTTTAGCTCCCTTATCCTCCGCAGACAGCAACAATACAGACTTATTCAAAGTCCAGAAAAGAAATCAAAAACATTGCCACAACATTCCACATGACTTCAGTTGTTCAATTGTGATCGGTCAAAGCTCTAAAAAGACATTTGTGCACCAAAAAACAACGTTATTTGCCAACGTCTTAGTGTGGGTGTTTACTACAAGCACTGACCAGTGGCTCAGTGGTTAGCACTGTCCCCTCACAGCAAGAAGGTCACTGGTTCAAATCCTGGCTTTTTCCTGGCATTTCTGTGTAGAGTTTGCAAGTTCTCCCCATGTTTGCATGGGTTTCCTCCGGGTGCTCCGGTTTCCCCCACAGTCCAAAGACACGCACTATAGATAAATTGAGTGAACTAAATTGGCCGTGTACAGTATGAGTGTGTGTGAATGAGTGTGTAATGGGTGTTTCCCAGTACTGGGTTGTGGCTGGAAGGGCATCCGCTGCGTAAAACATATGCTGGAATAGTTGGTGGTTCATTTCGCTGTGACGACTAAAATAGAGACTAAGCCGAAGGAAAATGAATGAATGAATATGACCTGACCAACATATTTTACTGCCCGCAGTAAACCTACACTCTGACCTGATGCAGAGAGACAAAGTTGGATAAAGAAAGAATGAATGAAAACATAAAAGGTTTACACGTTAACTTGATCTGACAGCACTATTTTGGGCCTTAGACGTACTCTACAGTATGCAAGAGTCGATTAAAAGGAAAGTTTTCACAGGCAGTCTTTCTAAAGCGTTTGGGGTGGGGAAAGTGGGACTTTAAGAGACTTGACAAACAAACATGGGTTTAATCTTAAGCAATATGAGCAACAGAGACATCTGATAGCAGACAGCGCAATCAGAACAACTGTTTTGGGATTATTGCATTCAAATGCGCCACACTTTGATGTTTCTTTCTGCTCTTTTTTGTCTCAAGCCCTTCAGCTTTCATAATCCGCCTTTGAAGTGAGCGACTTGGCAACAATGTCAGCGTGTGACACGCTTATTCCTACCATCCAAACACACACACACACACACACACACACACACACACACACACACACACACACACACACACACACACACACACACACACACACACACACACACACACACACACACACACACACACACACACACACACACACACACACACAGGCTTTGGTAACCATTCTTTCCTGTCTGCTCTCTCTGTCTTATCACTAAAGCTATATATGTGTTTGAACTTACATCGACTAGTCAGTCATTAATTAAACTCTTATTAAAACACTGATGGGGTTTGCCTGGTCAAATACACAAAGGAACAGGACTGAAATTTCAGACTCCATTACATTAAAGCTTCCCTCAGCTATTGTACAATAAAGATTGCATTGGTTTAACTATATCAATTTGAGTCAGTGTCCAGTAATAAAACATTGGTAAAACTAGCGATCACAACATGAACAGGGAGTTTCTGGTGGGATTTTTACTTCATTTAATTTGAGTTACATAATGATATGTAGTTATATAATAGCATGCGCACACTCACAAATGTGCTTAAAATATATAAGCAGACTTTATACAGTATGTGCACTCACTGGCCACTTTATTAGGTACACCTGCCCCAACTGCTTGTTATCGCAAATTTATCATCAGCCAATCACATGGCAGCAACTCAATGCATTTATGCATGTATACATGGTCAAGACCATCTGCTGCAGTTCAAATCTAGCATTGGAAACGGGGAAGAAAGGTGATTTAAGTGACTTTGAACGTGGCATGGTTGTTGGTATTTCAGAAACTGCTTATCTACTGGGATTTTCACGCACAACCATCTCTAGGGTTTACAGAGAATGGTCCGAAAAAGAGAAAATATCCAGTGAGCGGCAGTTCTGTGGGCGCAAATGCCTTGTTGATGCCAAAGGTCAGAGGAAAATGGCCAGACTGGTTTAAGCTGATAGAAAGGCAACAGTAACTCAAATAACAACGCCCTACAACCGAGGTATGCAGAAGAGCATCTCTGAATGCACAACACGTCCAACCTTGAGGTGGATGGGCTACAGCACCAGAAGACCACACCAGGTGCCACTCCTGTCAGCTAAGAACAAAAGACAACAATCCACACAGGCTCACTAAAATCTGACAATAGGCGATTGAAAAAATGTTGCCTGGTCTGTTAAGTTCAGGCTGGTGGTGGTGGTGGTGTAATGGTGTGGAGGATATTTTCTTTCCACACTTTGGGTCTCTGGCCCCGTTTACACTAGTGTGTTTTAGTTTTAAAACAGCGTTTCAGATCAAAAACGATCCGCGTCTCTAAACTTATCTCCGTCCACACTACGCCACCAAAAACGTATATCACGTGACCATTCGCGCACTCTGGGCATGTGCGTTCTAGTATAAACAGAAAGCATGCGTCTCGCTCGGCATTTGGTTATTGTTAGTCAACAAACGCCGGTTGTACATTAAACGCGATGGCAAAGAAAGCAAGAGAGGTATTTTTGTGGACAGACGACGAGGTCGAGTCGTTACTAAACATAACAAATGAATAACTGCACAATGGCACCTAAAACAGACAATAGTGCAAACAACGCTCCCATTTCTGTGTCCATGTTGTTGTTTACAGTACTGTCTTCCGGTAGCGTTAAAGCCATGTGTTATAGTCATGTGATAGGGACTTGACAAATAAGGGAAGGATACGCAATGACACAAAAGCCCCAATCAGGTAGTGAATCTCAGCAGTCCCGCCTCCGTTTTCAGATGTCTCCGTTTTTACTCATACACACTGAAACGGAGCAGCAGCGTTTTATGCTGCGTTCACACCAGACACGGAATGCGCGTCAAGCGCGAGTGATTTACATGTTAAGTCAATGCAAACGCGCGAATAGACATCCTGCGGCGCAATACTCGGGAATGTCGCAGCACGAATGACGAGAATTGCGAATAGAGCGTTTTGTGCCTTTGACGCGCTTAATGCGTGTTTCGCGCGAATCACTCGAGTTCGAAAATCTGAACTTCAGCGGACATTCGTGCCGCGTTAACCAATCAGGAGCTTACTCTTGTGGGGGCGTGATTGTGGGTTTGACGCGCAAATGAAGCGGGGTTTGGCGCGCGAATGAAGCGAGTAACCTCAAATGTTCACGCGGCTATTTACGTGCGAATAGCGTGATTTATCTGCGCGTTCCGCGTCTGGTGTGTACACAGCATTAGAATGAAAACGGCCTCTCCATCGTTTTCAAAACGCTCCGTTTTTGGCACTTTAGAACTCCGGTGTAGTGTGGACGGATGGCGTAACCGTAACAAAACTTATGCGTTTTAAAACAAAAACGCATTAGTGAAAACGGGGCCTATTAGTACTAATTGAGCATCATGTCAACGCCACAGTATTGTTGCTGACCATGTCCATCCCTTTATGACGACAGTGTTATAAAGTGCCATGTCAAAAAGCGTGAATCATCTTAGACTGGTTTTTTGAACATGACAATGAGTTCACTGTTCTTAAATGGCCTCCACAGTCACCAGATCTCAATTCAATAGAGCACCTTTGGGATGTTGTGGAATGGGAGATTCGCATTCGGTAAAGTGGCATGTGAGTGTATACTCTAATGTTTCCTAGATGTGTGTAAGTGAAGTGTGCATTAGTAATAGTTCGTATACAGCATATGAGTGTTTTAAAGCTGTAAACAAGAGGTCTGTATGTGTATGTGTAAAAATGCGATGAATTTTGTATGGTTTTACATGTTTCTGAACAAAACTGACTTTCTTACTTCAAATACATCTCCAAAAAAACAAACCTATGTGTAACTTGTCAATTCCAAACACCCCATCCCTCCAACCACACACACACACACACACGCACACGCACACGTTTGTCTTTGTGAAAAGTGGGTACATTACACAGGTTTCCATTCATTTTATACTTTCCAAACCGTATATTATATTGCCCTCACCCCACCCTACCCCTAAACCCGACCATCACAGGAGTCAGTGTCCAGCTTTACTCTCTGATTAAACTCATCCTGTGTGATTTTTAAGCATTTTGAGAAATGAAGACGTCACCAATGTCCTCACATTTCACCTCCTTTTGTAATACCTGCGTCATACCCATGTCACTATACATGTTTGTGTCCTGATATGTCACAAAAACACGTACACACACACACACACACACACACACACACACAAACACGCATTAGTATTTCAGAAAATACTAATAAAAACTTTCATTTCACACACTAAATTTAAAACGATGAGCAGACTGTGGGAAACACGAGATGCATGCAGGCCTGGAAAGACCACTTATCTTTTATTTATTTATTCTTTTCATTTATCAGCTTATATGAAGCTTTCAGAAGCTGGTATCGTTTCCTTACTTGCACATCATTTTAGTATCTTTCCAGTCCGATCCTCATTCATATTGATAAAACCCTGGGCTTTTGATCATAAACTAAAAACTATGGTTTAGAAATTAAGTAATAAAAAAACAAATCCAGATTAATCAAAGGGAGAGAGATACGTAAGGAAATAATCAATTTAACCAGACACAATGTAACGTGATAAAATCTTTCCCATGTTAATAAGAGCCTCTGTTCTAACCAGCCATGACAAAATATGCATCGAGGGACAGGGGAATCGATTTTAGAAACATTTCTATTTCTATACCGTAGCAGGAACAACATCATTTGATTATCGGGAGATTAAATATGATCAGATCTGAGCTTTAGCTAGTGTTAAAAATGGGATTGACACAATGCTCAATTGGTACTAATGGGCCCAAAGTGTGCCAAGGAAATATCCCTTACACCATTACACCACCACGACCAGAACTGTTGATACATGGCAGAATGGATTCATGCTTCATGCTGTTGACGCAAAATTCTGACCCTACCATCCGACTGATGCAATAGAAATTGAGATTCATCAGACCAGGCTATGTTTTTCCAATCTTCTATTGTCCAAATTTGAGATAAAATTGTCACGTGAAATAAAATAAAACAAAAAGTTAAGGAAGCATGTGGACATAACACATCATTTAAAATTAGGCAATTTTAAAGTCAAATTTATGCATATAAAATTTATTTTCCCAGCAACAAAAATGCTGCTAGTAGAAATGGCTAGTAATGTTGGAAAACTACTAGCCACAGTGGCTGGTGATCAAAAAAGTTCATGTCAAGCCCTGATAATCATATCAAAAAGGTTACTTCATTGTCTCTCATGCATAATCAACTGCACAAAACCGGATATTCCTTATGGTAATATTCAGTGGAGCACAAATTCTAAGCTAAATTCCTAAGCTAACATCAACAGGTGCAGACAGACTCTGTCTGACAGAAAATATGATTATAACCTGAGCTAATATACCAAATCAACCAACTCACATCTCCGTTTTTCATCCATGTTTAAAATAAAGTCCTCAAAATATGTCTTGGTGTGACTATAATGACAGAGACATTCCACTGTAAGAAGCACCATCCTACGGGTGACATATTAAACTGAGGTTATGACTCTCTGTTCTCATTAAAATTCCCATAGCACTTTCCGTAAAGAGTAGGGGTGTAATCCTGGCCAAATTCCCCCATCGGCCTGAACCCAACACAAATTCTTAATCTTGCCCCATCCACCTACAGCTGGTGTGATGTGAGGCACTGTTGCTGGTATTGCATCATCCACTAGTAATGGGTGTGGAAAGACCTCCTAATTGCTTCTGATTGTATGTAACTTTAGATGTAAAGCACTATGCAGTCAAGTGCAGTATAGTACATGAATACCCACACTATCAAAAAAAAAATGGTACAAATAATGTTCCTTGAGGAACAGTTTTGCACCTTTGTAAAAATTGTAACTTACATGCTACAGAAAAGACCTCTTATAATACTGTTCTCTATATTTAATGGTACAAGTGAAATGAGGGTACACAATTGTTCCCATGTAAAAGGTACAAAAGTGTTGAACAACTCCTTCGTTATCACAATATCTATGACCATAAATGTTACTGGAAAGGCAAAGTGATTTAATAAATAATTTCCATATTAAAACAAGAATCATCATTTAAAAGAATATGTTTAAAGAAACTTATAAACATTAATTATTAATATAAAACAACTGATAAAACATAAAACTATAGGTATTGTAAACATTTAAGGCACTTAAATGTGACCCACGGCGCATGCAACGCGCGTAGCTGTGCATTTATACTTCTGCGCGCTGTTTTTGTTGTTCTGTAAAAACACTTCCGAAACGCTAGTTGGCAGTGAGGTGTTAATGTTCCTCTGTGTTGAGTTTCTTTGCTGATGTTTTGTTTTTTCTGAACGCTTCCTGAATGTACAAGTGGCTCAAACTCGCTCATTTTGAGGCAGGAACCGGCGGACGTGCAACAACTTTAACCATGAGGAAAACACAAAACAAAACTTTCCATCTGTAGCTCCTTCACGGGACTCCACACTTGTAAACAATCACTCCATCGGGCTCGCACAGCTCTCGGCCCCGCCCAGACTCGTCAGCGCTACCAAGCCGACCAATCACAGAGCTTGCGCTACACATAACGTGTAGTTACATTTTTTGATAGCAGTATTGCCAACTTAGCGACTTTGTCGCTAGATTCAGCGACTTTTTAGACCCCCCCTAGCGACAATTTTTATAGCGACAAATCTAGCAACTTTTTTGTGTGTTACTAGAGATTTTTATAGGCTGTCATTTGTCTATACTGTATCGTTACTACTCTTCTCAACGAGCTTCGGATGATGCCGCCGGCCCCTCCCCCGCCTCAGAACACTGACAGGCAGCCCAGTCCTCACACAGCAGCCTCTCCCACCTGCAGCCTGAGAGCAGATCTCTCCTCTGCATATCGACGGCAAATGATTTAGCACCGGCAGTGTGAAGGTATTTCCCTTGTACAGTCAAACCGATCTGCTTCTCCTTTGTTTTAGCAATTTAATTTGACCATTTTGAGACTACTGCAAATTCACACATACAAATACACATCTATACTGATATATAGTATTCAAACAGCAATACATTTAGTTAAATTGACATGCATATATAAAGCGCAGTGCAAAATTAAATACTCCTTTATTGACCAGAGGCTGTTAAACAACCAGAAATGTTAGAACGTGATGACTTCAGTAATATGCAAGTTAACATATGACATAATCTAGCAACTTTTACCGCTTTTTCGGGGAAAGCTTAGCACCTTTTCGTTGATAATAGTTGTCAACAGTGTTTGAGAGGTGCACGTCAGAGACGCCGACGGCCAAGGCGTAGGGCTATGCGTCAACATGTAGGCTGTGCTTAGCATACGCGTGCGCTTGATGCAGAAGTATAAATCAGCCTTTAAAGTTTACAGTGTCTTGTCACTGTAGTGGTAGCTTCATGGATCAGATTTGTACCTTTAATGAAGGTACAATATTGTATCTGCAAGGTTTAAAAACCAAAGGTACATTTTGGTTTCCAATGGTACAAATCATGTCCTTAAAGGGACAGACTGCAATGGTACAAATTTGTTTCTTTGTCTTAAGGTGCAATTCTGTCCCTAAAAAAGGTACTGCCCCAGTGACAAGAGTTTGTAACTTCTTTGGTACCAATTTGGTACCAACATCATTGTACCATTTTTTTCGGAGAGTGTAGGGCTGGAAAGTAATAAAATAAATGTAACGATATTCATGATATAATTCAATGTGGACAGATGATTCTTTTGAGTCAATCTTAAATTGATCATTTCTTTTGATTAGTAAAAATCAGCTTTAATGATTCGCAAACTGGAGAGATCTGGAGTAAATTGCTTGCTACGATAGTTCTTTTGGACCTGTTAATTTAGACTTGATTCTTTTGTGATGTTCACTTAACCATAGAAAGGTTTATCAGTGAAGTAATCATTTCAAGTTGGGTCCATTTTTTAAACAAAACTATTGTACGCTACATGACAAAAGTCTTGTCGCCTATCCAAGTTCTAGAAACAAGTAATGACTCAAATAACCTATTAATAAAGTCATAAAATGGCAAAGAAATCGTTCTTGCAGGACTCCCAGAGTTCATCAAGATTCTTTGGATTCAATTTCAATGCCTCCCCCTTCATCCTACCCCAGACATGCTCAATAATGTTCATTTCTGGTGACTGCGCTGGCCAATCCTGGAGCACCTTGACCTTCTTTGTTTTCAGGAACTTTGATGTGAAGGCTGAAGTATGAAAAGAGCGATATCCTGCTGGAGAATTTGTGCTCTCCTGTGGTTTGTAATGTAATGAGCAGCACAAATGTCTTGACACCTCAGGCTGTTGATGTTGCCATCAACTCTGCAGATCTCTCGCACGCCCCCATACTGAATGTAAACCCAAACTATGATTTTCCCTTCACCAAACTTGACTGATTTCTCTGAGAATCTTGGATCCATGCAGATTCCAATAGGCCTTCTGCTGTATTTGTGATGATTGGGATGCAGATCAACAGATAATTCACTGAAAGAAATCTACCTTCTGGCTATGGGTGTATGGCCATACATGATAAATGCGCCACATAAAAACACACATTAAAAAATAATGCAAACAGTTAAGAAAACCTTAAGAAAACAAGTCTAAAAAACAAATCAACAAGTTTGATTGGATGTTTATAGTATGCTTAGTTAGGCTTGGTGCTTAACGCAGGACAGCTATAGTGGCCATGGTTTGGGAGAGTACAAGAAAAAAAGCAGCAGTGATTTCTAAATTTGACCCTGAGCGCAGAAAGCATTAGAGCTTCAGTGACAAAAACTGAGCAGTTCAAAGCACGGGTCACCACTTCAAAACACTCGTAAAAACACCACACTCCAATCGGCCACGATCCCAAACCCTCTTTGAAAGCTCCACAAAGGACAACAGAGTCATGTCTACTCCATTAAAGCCCGGGCCAGACTCCGACACTGTGTACCGGCTCTTCTATCATGCAAAAAGGCATGTTGGAGGCCTTTTGTGCGGAGACGTTTCAGTTGTTCCACACATAAAGCCCTGAAAACGCTCAGTCAAGCGTGATGGATTGGTCAAGACAACAAAACAACAAATCATTTGGATGAATGAAAAGACATCTCTTTGTAAACGACGCCACACTTTAAGATGATTTTCATCTTTATCTTTTATGAAACAGATTTGAAACTGAAAATATTTAATATTTAAATTAAATATTTAGCTTTTTCATGAGCATTTTGTTCCCTCTTCCTGACTCAAAATGTCTTGCTTCTGTAGCTTTAGGAATGTAAATGAGCTCAGGAGTGATTGGTTAACTTCTTTGCATCAACATTTTTTTAAAGAAGTCTCGTATGTTTAACAACGCTTTATTTACTTGATCATAAAACAGTAGTACTGTGAAATGACTCACCGGACATTTTATTAGGTACACATATCCAACTGCTTGTTGACGCAAATTTCTAATCAGCCAATCGCATGGAAGCAACTCAATGCATTCAGGCATGTAGACATGATCATGGCAATCTGCTGCAGTTCAAAACGAGCATCAGAATTGGGAAGAAAGTGGATTTAAGTGTCTTTGAACATGGCATGATTTTTGAGGTGGATGGTCTACAGCAGCAGAAGACCACACCGGGTGCCACTCTAGTCAGCTAAGAACAAAAAAAACTGAGGCTACAATTTGCACAGGCTGACCTAAATTGGACAATAGAAGATTGAAAAAATGTTGCCTGGTCTCGATTTCTGCTGTGACAATTTGGATGGAAGGGTCAGAATTTGGCATCAACAACATTAAAGCATGGATCCATCCTTCCTTGTATCTGGTTCAGGGTGGGGGTGGTGGTGTAATGTGACCACAGTGTACCCATTTTCTGATGCCTACTTCCAGCAGGATAACACACCATGTCATAAGGCGCAAATCATCTTTGACTGGTTTCTTGAACATCACAATGAGTTCACTGTACTCAAATGGTCTCCACAGTCACCAGAGCTCAATCCAATAGAGCACATTTGGGATGTGTTGGAAGGGGAGATTCTCATCATGGATGTGCAGCCGACAAACCTGCAGCAACTGTGCGATGCTTTCATTTCAATATGGACCAAGACCTCTGAGAAATATTTCCAGTACCTTGTTGAATCTTTGCCATGAAGGATTAAGGCAGTTCTGAAGGCAAAAGGGGGTCCAACCTGGTACTAGTAAGGTGTACCAAATAAAGTGGCCGGTGAGTGAAAAAGAGTGTTAAGAGTGTGTTCTCCCTCGTGTTGGTTTGTGTATGAGAAATGTGTGATCTGCCGTGTTTATGACACAAATAAATATTGTGGAAGTTATGTGTTAATTCCTGAGATCTACATCACAACAATTTAGAATAACTCTTGTTTTTTATAAAAAAAAATAAATCTGTGACGCTAAAAAGTCATTTTCAGCATAATTATTCTAGTCTTCAGTGTCACATGATCCTCCAGAAATAATTCTAATATTCTGATCTGCTGCTCAGTTATTATTAATAGTTGCTCAATTATTAATCCAGATCTTGAACACATTTTCGCTGCTTAATATTTACCTCTTTCAGGATTCTTTAATAAAGTAAAGTTCAAAAGATCTGCATTTGTTTCAAACAAAAATCTTCTTTAATATTTGAAATGTCTTCACTGTCAATTTTGATCCATTTAATGCAACCTTGGTGAATAAAATAATTTCTTTCTTAAACTTACGCAGCCAAACTTTTGAATAGTAGTGTATCAATAATTGATAATAACTGAGCTGAAGTTCTGAAGGATCATGTGACATATGACTGAAGTAATGATGATGAAAATGCAGTTCTGACATCACAAAAACAAGTTTCATTTTTGATTGTAACAGGATTTTACAATAGTATTTTTCAAACTGTAGTTATTTAATCAAATAAATGTAGTGATGTTGGAAAAAAGTGACTAATTATTCCTCTTTTAAAGGCACAGTTCACCCAAAAATGAAAATGCATCCACAGTTTACTCTTCCTCAGGTGGTTCCAACCATTAATGAGTTTATTTTTCTTTTACTGAACACAAAATAATTTGTTTAGAAAAATGTTGAATACCGGTAACTATTGACTTCCATATTCTTTCCTTTTCATCAGAAGAAACCAACACAGGCTCAATGTGAATACGTACCCATGTCTACATTTCTGGAGAGCGCGAATTATGTAGCCAGAGGTACATATGGCTGCAATTTGTCTTTAAAACAAATGATATGGGCTGGTATGATGCCGCCGATGGCTTCTGTTTCTTTTCGCGATACCAGCTGACCGCTTACCTCTATGTGGATGGCTTTACCGCTGTTACCAGTTTAGCCAGAAGCTCTGACTTGAGACGCATAGATGAGTTGACCGCAATGACTGGTTTGGAGTTTGGCGAAGAACGGTTCCAGGAAGCAGGTAAACAAAAATAAAGCCAAAAAATAAAATACAAAAGTAAATAAAAGGGTGAGAAGGTGGTAAGATCTGAAAACGTGGTAAAAATCAGAAGGCCACGAGGGCTTTTCACTGTCTGTTGGGTTTAGGGAGAGTGGTGGGTGAGCAAATTGGTACTTTTAAAAACACTATCGGTTGGGTTTAGGAATGGGGTGAATCTTAGGGTGGGGGAATCGGTTGGTTGTACAGTCAGTCAGTCGACAGCGACCTTTGGTGGATTTACATGAAAACCGCAGGTGTGAATGGCGCTTGTGAGAGAAATTTGAGATCTCAAAAAAACATACACAGCAGCCTCTGGTGAACTTGCGAAAACAAAAATTGCAAAAAAGGTACCTCCTCGGACGTATTTCATGCTCTCCAAAAATGAATACAGGGGTACGTATCCATAATGAGCCTGGGTTGGAAGAAACTCAAATATGTCTAGAACAACTGCACGAAAAGTTGACAAATTAAAAATGTAAGACAACTGACTCAACTTTTGCTGACTCAACATTTAAACCAAGAACTGCACTTGACTCGATTTAAGTTGAGTCAACCTTTTTTTGGGGTATATTGGCACAAACGGGTCCCAGTGTTTTTAACAGAGGTCAGTAAATGTATGATGATGGAATTCTCATTTGTGGACGAACTGTACCTATAAGATGATTAGAGATTTTAAATCTTCCTATGCCATCATAATAGTTATGAACAATAAAACCTTTGACAAGATGTGGCATTTCTTTTTATATTATCTGCTGGTTAAACCTGTTGATCCATAAAATTGAGCACTTATACAAATATATTTTGTTCATGGCTTTTTAAAATGATAGATTTAATTAAATGTTCTATCTATCTATCTATCTATCTATCTATCTATCTATCTATCTATCTATCTATCTATCTATCTATCTATCTATCTATCTATCTATCTATCTATCTATCTATCTATCTATCTATCTATCTATCTATCTATCTATCTATCTATCTATCTATCTGACTGTCTGTCCGTCCATCTTAAAAACACATCACCTAGTTTTACTGAATGAATCAGCTGTTTGAACAAATCCATCCATCCATCCTTCCATCCATCCATCCATCCATCCATCCATCCATCCATCCATCCATCCATCTACCCACCCATCCATCCATTCATCCATCCATCCATCCATTCACACACCCACCCATCCATCCACACACCCACCCCCCACCCACCCACCAACCCACCCACCCATCCATTCATCCATCCATCTTTTCTTTCTATTACAATTATTTATTTGTTTAATCATTTACTTATTTTCTTTAATTATTTCATTCATTCATTTATTCATTCTTTTCGTCCCCTTTTGGGCTGTTCAGGGAGGGAAACGTTTATTATAGTAGTGTTGTTGAGTAATAATTTAAAAAATTATTTTGTGAATTGCTGATTATATGGAACATTCAATAAATTAATAAAATTAAAATAAAGGTGATCTAGCTTTAAGGTTGGTTCTTTCTCGATATAAATTCTATTTAACATTACATGGTCCTTTCAACTTATAATACTAGCACGCATATTTAAAATACCATGAGCATCAGGCATTTGCAGGTTAACATCTGAGCCTGTTTTTTCTCAAAATATTTTCTTCACTTTGGTCAAATGGTGAAGTATGTTTGTCACCAGTGGTGTGCTTGGTTTGGGACTCGTGGAGCTGCGCATCGTGATTTGCTCTTCAGTGTTTTGGTTTTCAGCAGTGACATTTACATTACACTGAACTGAGCTAAACCAACACAATCTCATGGCAATTCATAACTTTTTGATTTAGTGGCTAACTCGTATGAATTCGTACAATCTCATTCGTACAATTTAGTACGATTTGCTCATCCCCCCCAAGACGGTTGGGTTTAGGGGTGGGGTTGGGTGCCACTCCTTTTTAAAAGTGTACATTTTCCTACAACTGAACTCGTCACTGAATTAGCCACTAAACGGACAAAACGTAAAATAGTTACGTTTGCTGAAAATATCAGTCTGGCTAAACTGAACTGAAGCTGTTTTAATTTACTACAACTACTATCTTAAGCTACTTTGACATAATCTACATAGTAAAAGTGCTATAGAAATAAAGATGAATTGAATTAAACAGTAAGTTTGCATGAGTTAGTA
Organism: Danio rerio; assembly: GCF_052040795.2. Lineage (NCBI taxonomy): Eukaryota > Metazoa > Chordata > Actinopteri > Cypriniformes > Danionidae > Danio > Danio rerio. Next base: position 60,244,560 of record NC_141023.1, read on the forward strand.
TTTGCTCTCTGACCTTATTGCTTTGGTCGGCATCTCTGTTAAGTTGTGTCTTTTCCTCATCCCAGTAGCTCTGCGCCGCCTGTAGTTTTCTCTCCAGACTCTGCTGCGTCTGCCGGCTGTCTTCTTTGACGCTGCTCAGGGATGCCTGCAGCTCAGATATCACCTGTGTGAACACATCCAAACACACGCTTGTTCATCTTTAGCTGACTACAGCAACAGGCCATTGAGCTCAGCGATCAGAAAAAGCTCCTCAGGGTCTGTTTTAATTGCTCGACTAACGATTCTGCTCAATGTAACGCTTGACCAGCTGAAGTCAAATATTCAAAAATCTCTTTGAGCAGATCTTTACACTGGAAGCTAAGGTCTCAGGTCAGCTGCTAGCATTACATAATCAATCACTTCTAATATATTTTTTAAAGCCTAAACCAATAAGAGTAGCTGGAGAAGCTGCTGCAAATTTAAGTAGTTCAAGTACAGTCAAACTACATTTAGAAGTTCAAAAGCAGCAGTGAATTACATCAAATGTTGCTAGCTGAAGTCTTCTAACCTGTTTGCCAGCTCCCCACCTATGGGGATTTATCAGAAACTCTAAAATGATAACAGTTCTTGACCTCAGTGAGCTACAAACACTAATCCGCTTGTTAAGTGGTGATGCATGGAATACTGTCTCCAGGTTCAAGATGCTACTCATTTGAATTAAGAAAATATTCGTTTATGAACAATTGTTTGTCATATCACCAGGCACGTGCACACATAGGGCTCAACCTGTGCAGTGCACATGCCTTTTTTAGTCTTGGATAGAAAGTGCCCTCCCACAATGATCAAAAGTGCCCCCACGACACCCCCCTCCCCCCTACCGCTCTTCAGTAGGCGCGCGACAACACCGCTCTTGAGTACGCACGCTCCCCACCCCCCCGCTTTACAGTTCGCGCAACAACACCACTGATCACAACGCGCGCGACAACACAGCGCGCAACAACAACAACGACGACGACGACGACGACAACGACAACAACAACAACCCCCCCCCCTTCAAAAAAATTATCCTGCACATGCCCTTTGGACAGTCTCTGCACGGGCCTGCACATCACACATCGGAGTAAGTTTTATATAAAAACATGTGTACACAACAGTCGCTGGACTTGCTGTATCAAAGACAACAATATTTTAACAATTTACCAAAGATTAATCACAAAAATAATGTTAATCATATATATATATATATATATATATATATATTCAGTTAAAGTCAGAATTATTAGCCCCCCTAAATTATTAGCTGCCTTGTTTATTTTTTTTCCCTGTTTTCTGTTTACCGGAGAGAAGATTAGATGATTTTTTCAGCACATTTCTAAATATAATAGTTTTAATAACTCATTTCTAATAACTGATTTATTTTTATCTTTGCCATGATGACAGTAAATGATATTTGACTACATATTTTACAAGACACTTCTATACAGCTTAAAATAACATTTAAAGACTAGGTTAATTAACGAATTAACGAATAAACGAATTAACTAGGTTAATTCATTTAACTAGGCAGGTTAGGGTAATTAGGCAAGTTGTTGTATTACGATGGTTTGTTCTGTAGACTATCGAAATAAATTGCCAAAAGGGGCTAATGATCTTGACCTTACAATTGTGTTTAAAAAAATTAATAACTGCTTTTATTCTAGTCAAAACAAAACAAATAAGACTTTCTCCAGAAGAAAAAAATATTATCAGACATACTGTGAAAATTTCCTTGCTCTGTTAAACATCATTTGGGAAATATTTAAAACAGAGAATAAAAAATGAAAGGTGGACTAATAATTCTGACTTCAACTATATATATATACTGTCACAATCACCAGCAATCTAAACACCATAGATCGGTGGAAAATATTACTTACATTTATACTTATATTATCCACTATAAATACAGCACACTAACACACAGTTGTTGCTGAGTCTTGTTATCTGTTAAGTGTCATTACAACGCGTCTCCTTTGTCTTGGTTTGTCATGTTTTGATCCTCACCTTATAATCTTGTCTGCCGCCTGCCTGACCATTCGCCTGTTTCTTTGACTACATTTTTGATTTGCCTGTACACATCTGCTTGCACCTGTATTGACCACTGCTTACCTGACCTCGCTAATAAACCTGCATTTGGATCCGCATTCTCTGTCAGTGTCACATCCCTGGTTACACTGTAAAACCCAACAGTCAACTTTATCAGAGTATAGTTAACTCAAAACTTACTGAAAGTTAATTCTACTCATTTGAAAGGAGTTTTGACCTCAGTGTTAAAGGTAATGAGTTAAAAGACACTCACTGCCGTTAGTAAATCATTCAAAAAAGACGCCTCTCAACAAAAAAGGTGTGATCGGCCCCTAAAGTGTGTGTATGAGTGTGTGAGAGTGACCTTAACGCACTTATCTTGCTGTGTCTGAGAAAATTTAAATATGCATCTCAGCTCTTAGAACTACATGGAGTAAACAAAAACAAAGACTGTGTATTTATGCACCATCAAATGAGGTTATAATGGAAGCCAATGGGGCAAAAAATCAGCCACCAACAGTAAATTAGGGAGAAAAAATGAAAATCTCACAATGCATCAAAGCCAATGTTGTTACTAATCCTTCACATGTTTAAGACTGTGACAAAAGGTTAAAAAAAATCCAGTTCACAATTACTTTTTGTCACAATTTTGTGCGTCTTTTTCACCAATTCAATGACATCACTTATAAACTTAGCAATTAAAGAGTTAAAATCCTGCAATTTTCTAAGTAATTTAGTAGTTTTAGTCTGAGGACTGAGGTTGATTAACAGATTTATGCAGAAAAAATGTATAGAAATATTCATCTGATGCGTTTTTACAGCACTTTAATTCAGTGGATGTGATCCTAAACATAACAAAACAGTAGTGAACTTGAACAGTGCACAAGGGTTCAAATAAAGTGTGACTGTATGCTTACATACCTGCTTCAAACACTATTCATAACATCTCAATTGCTTGATTCTGTTAAAAAACTTAATATTAAGGTAACACATAAGCGTGTTTGAGCAAAATATCTCCGTTCACAGTTCAATTTCAAAGCCAGAGGCAACAAATCAACTGTATAACCTCCACGATTCATTACAGGAATTCAATAATGAACAGATTTGAATGCTGATCGTTTTGCGCTGTTTATGTAAACACAGTTAAATTCTGTCTCTATCAAGTGCAGATGAACGTCTAGCCTAAAGCCTATTCCAGCGTCCAGTCAGAATCAGTGTTGTTAGCGCTTAAATGAGAGCTGTACAGTAAAATCCCAAATGACCACCCCTGCATGACTACAGTCACTCCTCACTTTACACACACATACACACACCGGAGAACAGAGAAGCGCAGAGAGAGAGAAGATGGACTGTTTAATGAAGCTCTAGCGAGATGAAAATGAGGAAAAAACTGGTCCTTTGAAATCTCGCAGTCCAAATTCGGATTCTATTTCAACTGCAGCCAAGAGAGCGGCGGCAGCAGCGGCAGCAGCGCCGGGCAGCGGTGCAGCTCAGGGCTAGACAGATAATTGTTTATTGTGCATAAATGTTCGGAGGAACGCTTTTACTGGAATCCGTTCATTGTGTGGGAGTTGGGAGTGAACTCTTGGAGCGGACACAGAGGGAGAGATTAGGCTTATTTTGTCAGTGGGCGAACCACATGAAAGCAACCAAACGCCCCATTATTATGGTAACATAAGTTCTCATGGTAATAATTATTTGGCTATACGGATTCTTGCATCAAGTCTTTTGCCTGAAGGCGCACACTCATCCCTCGATTGTATTCCTCACTTTGGATATTACAAAATGTTGATGTTAAAGGCTTTAGCGTGTCTTCTTTTATTTTCAAGCTTCTTCTCCCTCCTTTTTAGTTCAGAGGAAACATTATTATAAGATCTTAAATTGTGATCTAATTGATGACTGATACAATGATGTGGGCAATATATACAGTGCCCCGGCATAAATGAGTTCACCCCTTACAGAACGCTCTTTTAAATAAATACTTTCTGTAGGATGCCATACAATATTATGGTTGTGTATATAAACAAGACAAGTGAGTACCAAGGCTAAAACTGAAACTAATGTAGCAAAAGATCACGGTGCAAAAGTTAGTATGCATATACACTCACCGGCCACTTTATTAGGTACACCTGTCTAACTGCTCGTTACGCACATTTCTTATTAGCCATGTCGGCAACTCGAAGCATTTAGGCAGGTAGATATATACAAGACGATCTGCTGCAGTTCAAACAGAGCATCAGAATGTGGAAGAAAAAGTGATTTAAGTGACTTTGAACTTGGCATGGTTGTTGGTGCCAGACGGCTGCTCTGAGTATTTCAGAAACTGCTGATCTACTGGAGACTTCACGCACAACCATCTTTAGAGTTTACAAAAAATGGTCAGAAAAAGACAAAAATATCCAGTGAGTGGCAGTTCTGTGGGCACAAATTAGAAAATAGGAAAAACTTTGCCTGGTCTGATGAGTCTCGATTTCTGCTGCGACATTCGGATGGTAGGGTCAGAATTTGGCTTTGTCCATGACCACAGTGTACCAATCTTTTGATGGTTACCTCCAGCCGGATAGCACGCCATGTCTCAAATGGCCTCTACAGTCACCAGAGCTCAATCCAATAGAGCACCTTTGGGATATATTGGAACAGGAGATTGGCATTATGAATGCATAGCCTTGCAACAGCTTGTTGCTATCATGTCAATATGGACCAAAATCTCTGAGGAACATTTCCAGTACCTTGTCGAATCTATGCCATGAAGGATTAACGCCCTTCACACGGGGCGTCAGCATCAACGCTTCCCATTCACTTTGAATGGGTGATGTCAGGCGTTGCCGAACTGCATTGTGGATCCGTCAGCGCTGCTTCAGAGGCGTTGCTCGCTGCAGAAGGTGGTACTAGCTCAACTTTTCAAGCGCCGACGGAAGCATCAGCCAATCAGATCGCTGTATGCAAATACACCAGCTAGACAGTGGCCTATTGCTGACTGAATTTCATTGGCTGACGCTTCTATGATGATCGTTTCAGCCGCAACTTCAGACACGCCTTCAGTCAAGTGTTGACGCTGAAGCCCCGTGTGAATGGGGCGTAAGGCAGTTCTGATGGCAAAAGGGGTCCAACCTGGTACTAGTAAGTTGTACCTAATAAAGTGGCCAGTTAGTGTATACTGTGCATAAATACAATAAATCTTTCTTAAAATTACAAATAAATGTAAATTGGTTGTGCATGAAAGCGTTAAACTGGCTTGACTTTATTACACAGCCACAGGCTTTAAAAATGAACAACTTTTTTAGGGTGCTTTCACACTAGCACTTTTGGTGCGCACCCGGTTTCGTTTGACGTCGAAGTACAGTACGTTAAGCTAGTGTGAACGATGTCTGCGCACTCACAAACTGTACTCGAGTCTGCCTGAAAGAAGTGGTTTGAGGTATGGTACTAGTAAGGTGTACCTAATAAAGAGACCGGTGAGTGTAGTATGCTAGACAAAATATTAATTGCAATTTTAATAAAGAAAAAAACATCAGAGAACTGTAAAAGTTTGTAATATTTGTTTTGGCAACAAATTGTTTCAAAGGCACCCTATAAAGAAAATCTGGGTATAACAAGGCATAGTCAAATAATAGGACATCAGTATATGGAAATGGGCATACCATGAGCCTCAGACACTACTGCTTCCTCGTTCTCATGTAAATTCCATGAGTGTGAAACCCAGGTGGACAGCAGGTCAATCAGAACACAAAGCAGACTGTTGCGTGACTCATAGGCCCTGACCTAATCATTTGCATGAAGGTCCAGTTTAGGTCATTCATCTGGACCTAATGAGCAGCTGACATCATCATGAGAACACAGTCTCATATGTAGCTCAGAGATCATTAATATGCATGCTTAAGCCACAACATTTTCTAGAAAGAAAACTATGAGTTTCCCTCCTTTACTTATTTTAAAGCTTATATTAAACCTACTATATATGTGGGACTTTTAGTTTGAAAAAGGGAGCTCCAAATTGTTTGCTAAAGACTGCTTGGGACATGTTCAAACTTGCGTCAGGATGCAAAATTTACCGATTATACATTCATTCATCTCCCCTCCGAAGAAGCAGAAGGTATGTTTAATTCATCGTGCTCACTGTGAAATTTGATGCGTATGTTTCAACAAACATGTGTAGATGCCGAATCGTGTCATATCCCTCAGCTCAACTGTCATCTGTTCATGAAGAGCTTTATATTAATTCCTGGCTGTGTTTGCTTTGACATTATACCGTTAATATATCTCAATCAGTCTCTTTTGTCAAGTTTAATTATAATTTAGCTTTTATCCACAACAGTTCGGTAAGCAAAATAGCTTAACGTTACTTTGATTGGTTTATATTAGAGAGCTCACTTGCTCCATGTAGGTAAAATCAATACCAACTCATTAAGTCAGGGCTATTCAATTAGTTTGTCATGGGGGCCGGTTCATGAAAAGCATCCCAGACGAAGGGCCAGAGAGATATAACTTGCTATATGGGTGATGACACAACTGCATATAAGAGCCAATATGCTGTATATTTTTGCTCCTTAAGACACCCACGATGGCTTTTTCTACATTAAAATGTTAAAATATTGTATTTTGAAACTACATATCAGTGACATTGTACATAATCATTTTAATAACAATTTGTCTAACATATCTTTTGTTTACATTGCACTGAAAAGCACGCACAACTTTCACCGTGAGATGTTTTCTACTGCATGCGCTCAGAAAGGCGCTCCGCTAGCGCCCGCATATTGGCATATATTCTTACAATAGAAAAAAACAAACCTGCAAGCGGAAAAGACGTGAAATGGGAACGACCGCTGGAATAGTTCATCCTGTGTGCGTGCGTATTAGCCTCGGTGTACTTCAAACTTTAAACTAGCAGGCAACTTGGCATTTTGCAGCGGTTTCGTTTCGTTCTGTGCAACAGAAATGCGGCTTAGAGAAGACTTTACGATTAATAAACTGTGACGAATTAAAGCGCAGTTAATAGTGACATTGGCTAATCGTTGCATCCCTATTAATGATATCAGTGCATTGTACAAATAGCCTCTTCTACAAACATGTTTTTGACTGCCCGCACCACTCGCTTATGATCACTCAAGCTCTGTGCAGCCTTTAACGGATGCTCGGGCTGTTATTGAACAGACACACGTCACTTCATAACTATAGCGGCCGTTTCTCGACTGAACTAAATTTATTTTTTATGTCTTTGTCACACTGTTTGGAGGGCCGGAACAAAGTGCCTCGGGGGCCGGATTTGGCCCGCGGGCCGCCTATTGAATAGCCCTGCATTAAGTTAACATGATTTAACTCGGCATCAACTTTGCTAGTTCAGTGTACATCATGCTGTGTGTGTGTGTCTGTCTGTAAGAGCTGCACATCAGAGTGGAGCTCAATAATATTAAAAAAACTACCCATATATGGTCAATTATGGACCTTCAGATTGTAGGGGTATTTTATGGAGTCATAAACGAGCTTTTCATTTACGTTCCTAAGCCATATAACTACTATGTAGATATCAGAGAATAATTTATTGTATTGAATCAATGCAGTGGGATACCTTTAAAATCAAATGTAGCATCATTCTATTCTAAAAGATGCTAGGTGACTAAACTCTTATTTTCATAAACATAACTGATTAATAAACATTTCTTTTTCAATTACACTGTCTGTATTCACTGAGAAATGGATAAATATATATTTAATGTCAAAAGAGGGGTGTACTGCTTTACTTGCTGGTCTGCACTGTACAGTTTCTACAGTATATGCTCATTAAATGCTAGGACTTTGTGGGTGGTATATGCTACAGTCTACTTGCTTATCTGTTGCTATGGATTATTATATTCTGGTCTCCAGATTCTTCAACGTACATTAAGTCTACAGTTATATAAGTTATAATAAAAAACAAGAAAGAAAACACTTTCTCATTCAGAGAGTCTTAAATTAGAGACAAACAAACAAGCAAACAGAAAACATTAAGAGCTGGCTTTGATGTGATTGTTTGAAGCTATTAAATACTTAAAAAAAAAAATTACATAGATTACATTACATTACATAGATCTGAAATGACCAAGCCAGACTCATTGCAGATATGTTTCCAGGTCTACATTTCTAGGGACAGCGAACTATGTAACTGGAGGTTGTCTGAACTTTTTGTTTGAGCAAATCCACCAGAGGCTGCTGTGTAACTTTTTGATGATCTCAAAATTATCCTGTGTGTCTTCAAAAACACAAATCCACCAGAGGGTGCAATATAAACTTCAGCCGACCAGGTCAGCTTGCTGTCGACTCATCCCTTCCCTAAACCACAACCCACAAGCTGCGTCCCAAATGGCACACTATACACTATGCACTCATGCACTTACATACTCAACAGGATAGTACATGTATGTAGTGTTGTCCCAAATGGCACACTTATGTTTTTTTACTAAACGGAAATTCAAACCGTTTCCCCAATTGCCAAATCAGTGAAATAAACAACCGAATTATCAAATAATACCTGCCGTGAGTATAACCGCATTGACCATCGGGAGGCGCTATAATCACTCTCGTAGGAGAATTATGCTTTCACCATCCATAATAAATAAAGTTATCCAACATGTGCGACCGATAGCTCCGCCCCTTCCACTACGTAGGCAAACCTGCGGTCGTTGAGTGCGTGAAGTGTCCATCATTCCACACTTCATTTTACCGGCTGAATGAGTGCATCATCCGGGTAATTAAAGTGCACTTATTATTTTTAGAGTTTTCAGTGTGAACGCACCTCTTAAACTATTTATACTACAAAATGGCGTAGAAAAGTGCATAAGTATGCGATTTGGGACGCAGCTACAGTGTTTTCAAAAGCAATCTAGAAAAAGAAAAGCTGTTGTGGTCATGTGATTTCACCAAATTTTCGTTTATTTAGTTTTATATATATACAGTATACACTGTATATTGCTTTCTTTCTTATCCAGAACGCTGCAGACAGGATTCTGACCAGAACCAGAAAATCCTAGCACATCACACATGTCCTTAAGTCTCTACACTGGCTCCTGGATGCATTTAGAATAGATTTTAAAGTATTATTACTGTTCTATAAATCACTAAAAAGCCTAGGACCTCAATACATTACAGATACACTCCCTGAATACAAACCTAACAGATCACTCAGAACTTTAGGATCAAATAAGCTAGAAATTTCAAAACTTCATTGAAAACAGGGCGAATCCGCCTTCAGCTATTATGCTCCTCGCTGCTGGAATCAGCTTCCAGAAATGATCAGATATGCTTCAACATTAGGCACATTCAAATCAGGACTTAAAACACACCTGTTTAGCTGTACCTTTACTAAATGAGCACTGTGCTGCGTCCGACGGATCGCACTATTCTTTTCTTTCTTCTTGTCTCTTTTATTCCTGTTTATGTAACTTTGAATTGCCACTGTGTATAAAAGGTGCTATATACATAAACTTGCCTTGCCTTGTCGGACTCAAACACCATCATAGTGATCAGCTTTTCCCTGCATGTCAAGTGTGCTGACATACATGATGAGCTACTGAAAAAGCTGTCCATATGGAAGTAAGCAGACAGTGGTAGCGCAAAAAGGAACAGTAGCCGTCAGTGGCATCATAACGCCCCGTAGCATTTATTTTAAAGACAAAGTGCAGCCAGACATACAGCTGGCTACATAATTAGCACTCTCCAGAAGTGTAGACAGGGGTATATATCCACAATAAGCCTGTGTTGGAAAAAACTTTGCCAAAACTTGAGAGTTAGGGGTGACGTTACTTTGTTTAGATGACTTCCATTATTTCTTAATAAGTTTGTTAGTACATTTCTGCTAAGATATCCAAGTTACAATTAGGGATGCACAGAAATTTTGGACGCCAAAGATGGCATTTACTGTTTTCGCTATGAAAGTTCTATGCTAAGAAACCTATTCATTTCAATGTCCTGCACCGCACAAGGACGGTTTGTTGCTGTGCCGACCAAATCGCAAGAGCGGTCAAAGTTCGAAATAGCTAAATATTCCGCTCAAAAACAAATTCATTGTGATAATGTGTTGTCATGGCAACCATGGTAAAATGATGCCTATCAATTTGTTCACTGTCAAGATTATAAAAAATGATTGTCAGTAAAACGTGGTTCTTTCATTGCCTTGTGTTATTTTTAAACCAGCAGTAAAATTACTTTCTATTATTTAATGAAATAATAAGTAATTATTTCAAATCGTTTGTTGGTTTTCGACAAAGCGCATCCAGAATTTTCATTCCGGAGCAACACAACTGGTAAAGAAACTGTAGCAACTATTAAAATAAAACAGTATACACTTGTAATTTTCCAATCAAATACAAAAGATAAAAAAGTAGTTCTATTGCCTTCATATCCGCATGAATAATAATAAATAATGGTGCAGCTACAGCACACATACGGTTTAGAAAACACCTTGTGCTGCCTCATCATTAGCTGGAGAGCTTCAAACAGTAGCGAGATTAAAGGTCAATCAAAGAGGAGCAGGATTTCCAAAAATGCTAATTAAAAAGCCTCCAGCGGTACAGTGTGCACTCATACCAGAGCGGAGCTCCCTCTAGACAATGTATGGTATATGGTATGGATTTAATTGGCACACTTCACATGCAATTCCACAGCTTTGGGAACATCTGAGAGCTGTGTGTTGATGGCATAGGTTAGTGCGTGCTTCAGAAGTTCAAAGGACACTTGTCTAAACAACCTCGCAGTGCATTGTGGGACGCTAGAGCAGCTGTATCCTTCCACCGTCATTCTTCCAAGGCCAAACAGACACATCAAAGAAACTGAGATCAATTAAAGGCAGAATATAGTGTTCAGGGGCTCTGAAAAGGATATTTGATTTGTATGATTTCAAATACAATAAAACGACACAATAAAAATGACTACAAATAAATTAAAATGATAAGATACAGTTAATAAGGTGTATTATTAACTGTACCACTTTGCATCATGATGTGACATGAAGATTGTATGCATGATTATGACAACTGTAATTAAGTGTCATTAGCTTAGTTTGTCATGGTAAATGCAAAGGTGACATTGTTTGAAATGCCTTTCTTATGACAACTTGACGCGAATACATCGTAACCTGTCTTTGTTATGACAACTTGAAATTACTAAGACAACATAACGTACGGTAATGAAACGTAACGTAACATAACATAATGTAACGACAACATACAGTAACACAACAAACTGTAACGTAACGTAACAAAACGTAACATTACATGACATAATATAACGTAATGTAATGAAACATAACGTAACAAAACATAATGTAACTACTACACAACATTACATAACTTAACATAATGTAACATAACATAACAATGTAACAACAGCATAACGTAACGTAACATAACAAAACATAATGTAACAATGTAACAATTACATAACATAATATAACATAACGTAACATAATGTAACAACATAACATACTGTAACAACAACATAACATAATGTAACATAACAAAACGTAACATAACAATGTAACAACTACATAACATTACATAACGTAATGTAACATAACAACGCAACATAAAATAATGTAACAACAACATAACGTAACATAACAAAACACAACATAACAATTTAATAACTACATAACAATACATAACGTAACATAACCTAATGTAACAACAATATAATGTAACATGGCGGCAAGTAACGTAACAATGAAACAACTGCATAATATAAAATAACGTAACATAACATAACGTAACGTAACAACAACATAACATGAAAAATAAAATGATTTGACAATTTTAATGAACAACTGTAATGACAAATTAAGTTTGTTCCATTGTACTAGGTTATCAGGAAAAAAACTAATGACATAACTATAATGGCTTCATGACAGTCATGTTTATGGCAGATTTATGACAAGTTATGTTGTCCTGGTAATGTCAAGACATCTCAAACTGCATACTATTTGCATTTAACACGACATAACTGCTAATGACATTTATTGACAGTAATATAAGAATGCATAAAATATCCTTAATAATGATGATTATGAATATAAAGATGTTGTGGCAATCTTAAGAACAACCCCTTCAAGTAAAGATCAAACCTTATTAACCCTTCGAATATCACTCAACATTTTGAGTTCATACTTGAAAATGTTACTTATGGTTTGTTGTCGTAACCCAATGCTGGGTCAAATATGGACAAAGGAAAGAAATCATTATGTGCACATTTAAGAAAGAATCAAGCCAAACAAAATAAAGACAAAAGTTAGAAAAAAAAAAAAAACACTGCCACTTAAGCTTCTAAAAGACTATTTAAATAGACAATGCTTCTACCTACACAAGTGACCAGATGAAGACCCTGTAACCTTGTCTATTTCAATTATCCGTGTGCCAGTTTTGTTTAATTCTTTCTTTATATCAAAACGTTGGCTTGGTTTTTTTTTATTACATTTAAATCACACTTTTGGTTTATCTTTATTCTGTCAACAACAACCAAATATTTTTAAAAGTCTATGTGATACATATATTATACATAATCTGTCAAGAAAAGTTCAGGTTTAGTCAATCTTTTAATAAACACTACTTAATAATTGTCTTGTCGCCTATCCGAGTTTTAGGAACAAAAATATAACTTGACTCTAGTCAATCATTTGGTATCAGAAGTGGGTTATTTGAAAGGCAAAAGCCTCTAGATTACGCTTATTTTACCAAAATAAAATATGATCATCCCTTGATTTTTCATGCTCAATAATGTTCATGTCTAGTCACTGGGCTGGCCAATCCTGGAGCACCTTGACCTTCTTTGCTTTCAGGAACTCTGATGTGGAGGCTAAAATATAAGAAGGTGTGTTATCCTGCTGGAGAATTTGCCCTCTACTGTGGTTTGTAACGGGCAGCACAAATGTCTTGATACCTCAGGCTGTTGCCATCCACCCTGCAGATACCTCACACTACCCATACCGACTACCCATACCGAATATAACCCCAAACCACGATTTTTCCTTCAGCAAAATTGACCGATTTCTATGAGAATCTTGAGTTTATACGGGTACCAATAGGTCTTGTGCAGTATTTGTGATGATTGGGATGCAGTTCAACTGATGATTCATCTGAAAAATCTACCTTCTGCCACTTTTCCAAATGATCAACTAGAAGTCAAGTTATTATTGGTCGTCTCTTACAACTGGGATTGACGACAAAACTTTTGTCAGGTAGTGTACTGTAAAACCAACTGATTTAGTCGTCAATAGCTGAATGCTAACAAATACTGGTGCTAAAATGGTTAAGTCTACCAGTAAATATAAAGCATAAAACCTAAAAACGAATCTAAAACGAACCACAAAAGAGTGACAACTTAAAATAAGAACAAACTAAATGAAAGCTACACAAACTTTTGCTACTTCTGCAGATTCAGTTCTTTGTCCTTTTGGTGAACTAACCGGAACAAGAGTGCGAACAACAGAAATAAGTAAACGGGGCACTGCGTTGTTTGGTGTGGAGGAGGCGCATTTAATGTGTGTTAAACAAAGACGTGTTCCCACCAAATGCGAGTGGGAAACAAGAGGGGGGGAAAACACTGTTTATCCAGCGAATGCCAATTTTGTGCCTCAGAAAAGGAATTAATCATCAGTGGCCCTCTCAGAGGTTATTTAGAAATGGGAAAACGCCTGTGAACTCTTTTTCTCACACACTCAAAGTGTGTTCTTTTGATGTCAAGCATTGTGTAATTTAATAGGCCTGTGTTTTCACACAACATCTGCTTGTCAACCTGACGTTCAACGCTCTGTGTTGTGGAGAGAACTGAAAACGGGGCTGTGAAGAAGTAAAAAAAAAAAGAAGAGTGAGCGCTTGAGCTGAGACTAAAGTAATGAGAGGCAATTATGACAGGCCCACAACCGCAAACTGAAGAGTGCGTTTTCACAACATCCACAGTGCTTGAGGAGTTCACCTCGGTGTTAATCTTGCACCCAGAGAAGAATGGCGGCTATTCTTCTGAACCTGAAGCGAGCGTAATGGCGTTGAGTCTGAGCAGATTAAATCTAATGTTTAACACATGGTCTCTGTAACACACATGATGGGATAAAGAGGAGAGATGCGAGTGCAGACACCCTCAAAACAACCGTCCACTGTCAATTCCATTTAATCAAATGGCAAATTACTTATTTAAATGAATTTAATTATGTTTTCAAAGAAAAGTATAATAATGTAATTGTTCAGATTTTTAGCGTTGATTAACTGTCAATTTTATACCAGTTTTTTAAAATAGATATTTTTTAAATTGGTCTAAAGTATAAATAAATATGATTCACATTCCTCAATATGTAGGGGGAGCCCTTGTGTGGTCACCAATGGAAACTGTGGTTAATAAAAATAATTTATTCGTCACTATAAAAGTGAAATCTCTGAGCCTACACACAAGAATCTGAGAAAAATGCTAATTTAAGGGCTCGTACACACCGGGACGCTTTTTCGTTTGCGTTTATCGTCAGCGTTTTACGAGACGTTTTTCCGTATTCAAACCTAAGCGCTTTTCACTGGCGTCAAGCTGAAAAGTATGCAAAATCACTCTTTGACGTGGCGCTACACAACTTTAAATTTCTGACACCCGCTAATAACACAGAAGAAGAGGAGGAGAGGAAGTTCACACGCTTGTTGTTAAAGGGTCACGAAACACCAAAACACATTTTTTGAGCTGTTGACAGTCGTATATGTGTCCCACACTGCTAAAAACACTACTAGGACACCTATATTTCACTAAAAAGTGTAAATTGGTTGTTTTTGCGTTATTTCAAGCAAATTCGTACTTCCGGTTTGAAACGAATTTTTGAAGCTGCATCATGACCATGATATATTAGCGTTGTATTCCAGCGTGCAGACTGGGCGTCTGTGCCAGAGTGAGTCTTACAGTGTAATGCATTAATGCAGGAGTAAGGCTTGGTTCAAACCAATCAGCGCGCTCTATTGTGCAACTTCATTAATATTCATTACTGTCACAGTGTTTAGACGGCAGAGACGCCACATTGTGTTGGCAAAACAAGCGTGAAGTGTTGCTTTTATAGTTTGCTGCAGTTGAGTTTCGTTTTCATTTTCTCTCTGTGAGAGCTCAGAGTCACGTGTGGATTACAGTGTGCGCGACGCTCGACAACAATAACTTACGTGTCTAAGGAGGAACATTGTTTACCTGAGAGCTGTTCTCATCTGCAAACGATGAGATCCGGATTCGCTTGTAGTTTTCTCTTAATAAAGACACGGCTCTAGTTGCTGGTGATTGTCCTGTCTCTACAGATTTGGTAAGTGAGCGACTAGTGCTCTTTGTTTATTCAGTTTGTTCGTATCGAACAAACTATTGCACCGAGTGTAAACATGTTAGCACCACAACCAAACTTTAACCTTGTGTAGGGTTTTTACCGCATTTAGTGACCGGAATAACAAACGCGGCTTTCTGACGCTACCTGCCGTGTGCATCTAAGTTTCCAGGAAATGCTGAGTTTTTTTTCTCTCTCATTCGCCGTGCGGTATCAAACATTGCATGAAAAATACACGCTTAGAGCAGCTCCTTGAAACAAATATCTTGTTTGTCGCGAGGGGCATGAATGAATTCCCTGAATAAAAGAGCCAAACCGCAGTTAAAGTCCAACATTTAATAATTTGGCAAATAATTCGACTACAGATGTCCATGTAGGTTAAACACCATCACTTTCTACTGTGTGTGTGAATTTTGACTCTGAAACTCGCGCGTGCCCAAATAGACACTTCCACACCATCCCACTTTTCTTCCTCCGACACTCCCCCCTAAACAGAGCTGGACACGCCCACTTTTCTGACTTTTTCCAAAGTAGAGGTGTGAAAACACCCTGCTGAAACGAGGGGGTTTCATGGCCCTTTAAAGTTTACTGGTGACTCGAACAAGCATAGATGGTTCAAGCAGCAGCTCCAGCTCTAGCAATGAAGAAATGATTATTGTTCACCAGTGCAATAAGCAGCTCCACGTTCATATCGCCTTTGGGCATCTTCTTCATTGTGCGCTCGCATTGACAGTTTTGCGCTTTAGCGCCTCCACATGCTGTTTACTGTAACTACAGCAGCTCCATACACATCAACAAAAGTGCCGATCTGATTGGAGGAGAAGGTTTTGACGCGGCGCGTCAAATAAAAAAAACGAGCATGAGGAGTTTTTTTTAAAAAATGACACTTTTGCGCTTGTGTGTACGTGCCTTAAGACGAAAATATCAAATGGCTTTTAGAAGTTTTTGCAACTAAACTCTTCATATATATAGTTCGCATATATATATATAATATAACATTCTTTCTTTCTTTCTTTCCTTCCTTCCATCCATCCATCCATCCATCCATCAGGACGCACATTTTTGCCTTTTTTTCAAGCTCATCAGTTTACCTGTGCAGATTTGGCCATCTTCTGCTGATACTCCTTCTCGAGATGCTTGATCCTGCTGCTGGTCTGTAATAAAGGAGAAAAGCAGAAGAGGCTGTTAGAAACACACGGCTGGCAGGAAGGCCTCAGCCGTGACCTCTGCGACTGGCATGCGTGTGGCTGGGGCTCTGGGAGCAGTGCCAGGCCCGACACCACAACAGCACACGGGCCTTTCATCACAAGCCAACTTATCACCACTTAACAGGAAGAGAGAGAGAGAGAACAAAATCACACCGTTATCTGTAATACAAGAATATGAGACTGAAAAAAAAAATAAAAATCCTGTTAGCTTTCACGAGAAAGAACATGCAAAGCCACGAAAACAAAGCGATAAATGATTATGCAAGGGTTATATTTGTGAACCACAAATGGTTGTGGTTGCTTGCTCACGGTGTAACAGAATAGATGATATTATTAAGAGATTGAAAGAAAAGGAGCTGCAATCCTTCATTCCAATGCGGAAAAATGGGTAAATTAATAATTTTAATGTAATATATATTAATAAAGCACATTTATCATGTATGGCCATACACCCAAAGCACTTTACAGTCATGAGGAGGGTCTCTTCACACCACCACCACCAGTGTGCAGCATCCACTTGGATGATGTGACGGCAGCCACAGGACAATGGCGCCAGTGCGCTCACCACACACCAGCTATAGTGGGAGTGGAGAGACATTGATAGAGCCAATCCGGTGGATGGGGATGATTGGGAGGCCATGACGGGGTAATGCCTAGTTCAGACTGCGTGATTTTAGCCCCGATTTTTGCTCGCCGACAGGTTTTGAGAAATCGCAGACAAATGCCTTAAATCACAGGCAAATCGCTGCTCGTGCACGTGAGTGACAATCACACAGTATGAACGATCAAAGACGCGATCTGAGAGAATCGCCGATGAGTCGCCGATGCCTGCGAGATATTTGGCATGCTAAATATCTGGAGCTGTCGGCGATTCAAATCATGCCGTGTGAATTGAGTTTTGACTGAAAATAACATCAGCGATCGCCTACAGCCAATGAGAGAGCAGCTTTCACTTGTGTGTGTGTGTGTGTATAGCTGCTGCAGGCCAGCGGGAGGCTGAGGAAGAAGTTAAAAGCGCTCTTTTTCGGTTTATTTGGACTCACGAAATGGAGGAAAAACTAGTGAAGGTTTGACAGGACTCAGGAGCAACCGTGTCTGTTTGACGGTTCATACAGAAAAAAATTTGTTTATTATCAACGTTGAGGAGAAATGGCTAATTCCCTTTAAACCCAGGTGAGCAAACATGTACATGTTCTACCCCATTAAAGGCTTCTTTCTCATTATGTAGTTATGAGAACGTAGTTTGGACGAAGTTGTCGGCGATTCTTCCTATAGTAAAGTCATGCAATCTGAAAGCCCCTGTCCCCGATCCATCTTGCAGTGTAAGCAAAGCAGCGACGAAATGCAAGCCCAGATAGTCATGCAGTGTGAAAACATCTGTGACACGACTACTTTGAAAATCATGCAGTCTGAACTCGGCATAAGGGTGAATGGGGAAAATTTGGCCAGGACACAGGACTCTATAAGAGAAGTGTCACGTTGATTTTTAATGACCACAGAGAGTCTGGACCTTAATTTAACATCCCATCTGAAAGATAGATTAGTGTCCCCTTCACTTTACTGGGGCATTGGGACTCACACAGATCGCAGGTTGAGCACCCCCTGCTGGCCTCACTAACACTACTTTCAACAGCAACCTGGTTTTCCCATGTGGACGCACCAGACGCGGAACGCGCATCAAGGGCGAGTGATTTACATGTTAAGTCAATGCAAACGCGCGAATAGACATCCTGTGGCGCGATACGCGCGAATAGCGCAGCACGAATTAAACGAATTGCGCGAATGGTGCGGTGCGAATGGCGCAGCGCGAATTGAGCGTTTTGCATGTTTGATGTGCGAATCGCTCGAGTTCGAAAATCTGAACTAAAACGGACATTCGCGCCGCGTTAACCAATCAGGAGCTTGCTCTTGTGGGGGCGTGATTGTGACGTATCGCCTGTTGTTAGTATCCCAGGGGAAATCCTCCAGCCGACACCGACAAGAAGTTCATCAAACTGGGCTGGGCTCAGTCAGAAGCACTGCTGAAAGTCTTTGCCAGCCAGGTTAAGTTTCTGGAGGAGTTTATGAACTCACAGAGCTGGATGCACCTCTGAAAGTATGTAGCGGACTCAGACACGGCCCTAAACCTATCGACGCTGTTTTTCAGCCTTCATAAAGCACATAAACACTGTTATTTTCTTCATAAAATCCATGTTAGCCATTTAGCTACGAAGCTAGAGTCACCGGGCAAACAGAAGCCCTGCCCATCACGCGAATCTGGAGTTTATGAACTCACAGAGCTGGATGCACCTCTGAAAGTATGTAGCGGACTCAGACACGGCCCTAAACCTATCGACGCTGTTTTTCAGCCTTCATAAAGCACATAAACACTGTTATTTTCTTCATAAAATCCATGTTAGCCATTTAGCTACGAAGCTAGAGTCACCGGGCAAACAGAAGCCCTGCCCATCACGCGAATCTGCATCTTTTCTGAAGTGAATTTGACACGCGAATGAATCGAATTTGACGTGCGAATGAAGCGAGTAACCTCAAATGTTCACGCGGCTATTTACATGTGAATAGCGCGATTTGTCCACGCGTTCCACGTCTGGTGTGAACGCAGCAATACAGGTACTGACTAGGCTCAGCCCTGCTTAGCTTCAGTGAGTAATCAGTCTTAATAGTCTGCAGGGTGATATGGCTGTGGAGATAATGAATTAATTGATGGCTGTGCTGTTGTTAATTTTGTCTCTTCATCTGAAAAGTACCCTTTGTAAGATGGTAAGATTGAAGTAGATGAAAAGGTTTTGAGCTTTCTGAAAATATGAGTGGTTGGAAAATAGTGATCTGTAACATTAGGTTAATTACGTAAGTTAGAGCAATTAGGCAAGTCGTTGTGTAATGATGGTTTGCTCTCTAAACAATCGAAATAAAATATTGCTTACAGTCACTAATAATACTGACCACAATATGGTTTTAAAAAAAATGAGGGTCCCACTTTATATGAAGTGTCCTTAACTACTATGTACTTGCATCAAAACATAAATACAATGTACTTACTGTGTTCATAATGTGTTTAAGGAACACTTGTGGTGGTCTTGAGTTGGGATAGAGGTTGGGTTATGGACAGGTTTGGTGGTATGGGTAGGTTTAAGGGTGGGTTAAGGTGTAAGGGATGGTCAACAGTGTATTTACAAATGTAGTTACAGAAGTTAATTACAGATGTAAGTACATACATGTATTTAATCAAGCATAAGTACACAATAAATACATGTATTTACCCAATAAGTACATTGTAACAAACTATTAATTCCTGTGTAAATACATATTAGTTAAGGCCACTTAATATAAAGTGAGACCAAAATGAGAAACTGCTTTTATTCTAGCCAGAATAAAACAAGCAATGGTTTCTCCAGAAGAAAAAAATAATTTCGGAAATACTGTGAAAAATGACTTGCTCTGTTAAAGTGGCTTCACAACAATGTCCTGTGAATGTCCTTTAGTGGCCCACCTAGAGCCCAGATCCAAATCCTATTCAACATCTCTAGAGTGATCTGAAAATGGCTGTACACCGTCGATTGTCATGCAACCTGATAGAGCTTGAGAGTTGCTGCCAAAGGTGCATCAACAAAGTATTGAGCAAAGGCTGTGAATACTTGTGTACATGTGATGTTTCAGCTTTTTTATTTTTAATAAATTTACAGCAATTTAAAAAAAACAATTGTCATTATGGGGTATTGTGTGTAGAATTTTGAGGAAATAATGAATTTAATCCAACTTGGAATAATGCTGTAACATAAAAAATGGAAAAAGTGAAGCGCTATTTCCGGATGCACTGCAACACTGTTCTATTTGTTTTTGGACAATTTGATACAAAAAATCTTACATATTATTGTTACTAATCCAAACCCTTTGCCTTTAAGGAAGCCATCTCACATGTAGATGTTCTTTACATTTCCATTACAACCTGTAGCAACCAGTTCATCGTTTCTTCCTTTACTTTTTGAGTATTCTGTAAATGTCACTAACTATTAACACAATATTGCAAGTGATTTAAAAACCTTTCAAAAACCCCTCATGCTAAGCCTCCCTAAAATGTTTATTGTCGTGTGGCAAAGTATCATGAAAAATATGTGGTTGCAAAACAGCAGTTTCACAAGTTCACACAAACACTTCCGAGTGGTCATTATGGAGAGTGTTTTAAAAGTCCTCAAAACAGCTTCCACTCCAAGCCAAAGAAGTCAAATAAAAAGTCTAAGTGAAACAGATCTAGTATGAAAAGCAGTTCAATATGTAAAGTGCTCATGACATGTACAAGCAGGTTGGTAATTGAGGCTGATGCCACTAATGCAGAGGGCTGGAGGCATCAAAACACACACAGACCCAGCAGCAGACCTCTTCTGTCAGATACTGGAATCCCCTTGAGCCTTCAGGTTGATCAGAGAAACAAAGCACCTCCAGCATCTATAAAAAAAATCGTTTGCTGCCATGGGGATCTTTTTTCTTACTTCTGGAAATGGGTAACAGTCAATATAACAACCTTACTGAGTTTTTAAACACCAAAAAGTCTATATGTTATATATTTTGCCTTGTCCAGACCACACATTTTGATTGGACGAAGGTTTTTCTGGTCCTACACCTTCTACAGATAATATAAATACATTCAAGCTGCTTAAAAGATTAGTTTAATCAAATATGTATGTAACCCTGCCTGTCCTACACCACCCAACCCGCCCCGAGCTGGGATCGAACCAGCAACCTTCCGCATGGGAGTCGGTTGCTCTAACAAGGAGGCTAAAGACCATGACCTCTTACGTCTGTCGCTAGAGCACCTTTAGAGGTCAGAGGAGTGAGGTTAACCTGCACAGCACCTACTAGCTGGCCTCCGTTACACCCCCCTAAAGGCTAATTTATACTTCTGTGTCAAACGCGGGCGTATGCTACGGCGCTGACGCATAGCCCTTTGCCGTGGCCGTCGCTGACATGCACCTCTCAAAAAATGACGCGTAGCATAAGCTCTTGGATTGGTCGGCCTGGTAGCACTGACGAGTCTGGGCGGGACTGACAGCCACGCGAATGGTGCGAGCCTGATGAAGTGATTGTTTACAAGTGTGGAGTCCCGTGAAGGAGCTCCGGATGGAAAGTTTTGTTTTGTGTTTACCTCATAGTTAAAGTTGTTGCACGTCTGCCAGTTCCTGCCTCAAAATGTGCTTGTTTGAGCCACTTGTACATCCTGGAAGTTTTCAGGAAAAGCAGCAGTGAAGAAACTCGACACAGAGGAACATTAACACGTCACTGCCAACTAGCGTTTCGGAAGTGTTAATGCAGACCAACAGAGACAGCGCGCAGAAGTATAAATGCACAGCTACGCGCGTTGCATGCGCCGTGGGTTTTGCCGGTCACTTGACGCAGAAGAGTAAACCAGGCTTAAACCTCCCTCCCATCCGGGTCACGGCACCAATGTAACTCTGCTGGTGCTACGCCACCCAACCCGCTCCGAGCTGGTATTAAACCGGCAACCTTTCGCATGGGAATCTGGTGCTCTACCAAGGAGGCTAAAGACCATGGCCTCTAGCGTCTGTCACTAGAATACCTTTAGAGGTCAGAGGAGTGGGGTTTACCTGCACAGCACCTACTAGCTAGCCTCCGTTACATGTATATGTTTTATTATTTACTCTCCCTCATGACATTTTAATTGTTAGTTTTCAGAACACAAATTAAAATGTTTTAGATAAAATCTGAGAATCCCCATCATCTTCCACAGACAGCAAAAGATCCCAAAACAAGTGCAGAGAGAAAACAAAAACATTGTCAGAATATTCCATATGACTTTTCTATTTGTAATAATACAAAGATCCAAATGACTTTGATCGCCAATGTTTTCTCTCCTCGTCAATTTGTGCATTTACTATGACCAATACAATGTGTACCCATAGTAAATGAACACTGGGAACTGACATGGTTGAAGCGAAGACATTGAAAAACAAAGTTATTTAATAAAGAACAAAATTGTTTATTTCTGATTACAATTGAACCACTAAAGTTACATGGACGGTTAATAACAGAATATTCATTTTTGGGTGAACCAATCCTATACCTTAATGAGTGCTTTTGAGATTTTCAACCAAAAAAAAAAAAAAGAAGTTGTAAGCCTAAATAACAAGTTATGCCAAAAATAAACACACTCACTTAACAGAGTCTCAGTATTATTATGTCATTATTTTAGTAGAACACAAATGCTAAATGAAGTGAACATGCATGAGGAAACATACTGCCGACATCTGACCCCCATCCATAGATTTTGGTTGGTTCCAAAGACTGTATGTAAAGGTAAATACTTCAAACTTTTGATCTATTACACTGTATACATTCCTCAAATACTGTCGTTTACTGCACTTTTTAAATGTATTTTTTATGATAGTATTCTGGTAACCATTGCTGGCAGGCTTTTTTTACCGTGTACATTTTACAGAATGTTTATGTGTTATGAAGATAAGATTGAACACAACCCAGGCTCATTCTGAAAACGTACCCCTATATACATTACTGTAGAGCGCCAAATACATCCAAATAGGTAACATTTTTTTGCAGTTTTTATTTTTGCGAAAAAGTGGAAAATTTAATTAAATATTTAGAGATTTTATGCATAATACCATAAATTAATCTGTACAATTACAGTAATAATCTGTATATTTACAGTAATTATCCTTATAATCACATTAATTAATCTGTATAATTGCAGTAATTACCTGTATAATTACAGTAATTATGCTTATACTCACATTAATTAATCTGTATAGTTACAGTAATAACCTGCATAATTACAATCTCATTAATTAATCTGTATAGTTACAGTAATAACCTGCATAATTACCGTAATAGTCCTTAAAATCACATTAATTAATCTGTAGATACAGTAATAACCTGCATACTTATAATCACATCAATTAATCTGTATAGTTACAGCAATAACCTGCATAATTACAGTAATTATCCTTATAAAGACAAAGCTTCCACAAAACCACCCTGCAAACTGCTTGCTCAAATAGAGAATATTCAGAATACAGACATGATAGTGAACATTCCTCTAAATATCTTCTTAGTTTTCAACAAAAGAACTTCACAGAAGAGTCATTAATGACAGTTTGCATTTTGAAGTAAAAAAAGAACAGACCATTTGCCTAAAAAAAGTGTGGTTAACGAATCTGCGTGGATATACTCTTATAAAGTTATGGAAATGCTAGGAAAACGAAACATTTGGGCTCTTTTGAGTGTGTTTCCTGGCAAATATCTGCACCTTGCCAAAGGCATCTTTGGGCTACAGGCGCTTTAAGCTTCTATCAGGAGCTGCAATCACTTCATAGTGCTGCTAGTGTGAGTCCACAGGCTTTGAAGTGTGAACGCTGTATTTCAGCATTACTGTATATGAAAGCACAAAGCAGCAGAGCTAAGCCAAGCTTCATTAACAGCCTAATTCTGGAGCTGAGCAATCAAAACACTCACCTTTCCAGATATACACATTAAAACAGGAGAAAAATAAACAGTGGCGCATTTTAATGTAATACGAGATGCTTTTTTTTCCAAAATAGGAGCAATTAGTTTTGATAGTGTATTAAGTACTATGCTGGAAGGCATTTGCCCACATTTTTTTTGCAGTTGTGTGTGTGTGTGTGTGTGTGTGTGTGTGTGTGTGTGTGTGTGTGTGTGTGTGTGTGTGCTTAGAAGAGATTTTCGGTTTGCTCCAATGGATTGTGTTGCTTGGAGAGGAAGACGGGCTTTTTGTAAACATGGCTTAAAAATCGACGGGCGTTCTCATGTATCCAAACTGCCTTGGGTTTATTGGTTCCTTGTGTTGGGCAAAGAGATAGTAGAGTGTAGACAGAGTGTACACAAACTTAAAGGAACAGTGAACCCGAAATTCTAAATTCCATCATTTACTCAACCCTGAGCTGATCATTTTCCATACAATTAAAGCCTACAGATATATATATATATATATATATATATATATATATATATATATATATATATATATATATATATATATATATATATATATATATATATATATATATATATATGTGTGTGTGTGTGTGTGTGTGTGTGTGTGTGTGTGTATATATACACAACTTCATGCCTTTTGTTAAATTTGGTTTTCCAGCCTCCGTGTTCAGTACATTATTTCCACTGTATTTGTTCAGCGGAGGGAACGGAACAAACTCTGTGATGTCAGACACAGCGACATTCCAAGATGGTGGCGCCTTGGGTCTAAGATCTATAGTAAAACTGTCACGGTCGGTGAGGGGAAAAAGGAGCGAGGACTCAAGTGCAAAGAAACAATGGGTATTTATTAATAATAAAATAAAAATAAAAGGCAAAACAAAACTACCCCGAGGGGGAAAACATTAACAAAACACACAAACTTGGCTGGGCTGACAAGACAAGGCAAGACTGGAGCAGGAACACGGGGAGTGTAGACAACGAACTGGCAAAGGACTGAAAACATGAGGGGGATTATAAAGCAAAAAGTAAATTGACACACAGGTGAACATGACAAACTAATAATGAGTAAACAAGGAGGGTGGGACTAGACAATAGACGGGAGAGAGCATGACACAGAGAGACAATACAAGCCATGCGCTCACATAACACAACACTGAAGCACACGACAAAAGCACGTGACCACAATGTAAACACCGAGCCACGTGCTTTGACAAAAGACGCAAGACACGAGCACACGATGAATGAAAACACTCACCATGCGCTCACATACGCAGCGTGCATGCTTCATCCCAGCACCGACCAAAACCGAAACCAACAAGACTGAGACGCTGGGAATGAAACACCACGCTGCTGACAGACGAAAACACAAACACGAGTACAAGAGCGCACGCGTCTGAGGGACGCAGAACGCGCGCGCGGTCACGTCAAGCAGGAGCGCGCACACTCTGCGTACACCCACGACGGCGCGCGCGCACACAGAGACAGAAACAGGACCAGACATGGGTAGTGTCCGAGCTCTGCCACCAAAACAAGAATTTACAAGACCAGAGTGGCAGAACCCTGACAAAAACATGTTGTTTTCATCTAAATGGTTACAATAATCCAGTTTGTTTAATATATTTTTATTAAAGTGTAATCCAATGTACAAAATAAGGTAAACTTGACTGAGTGTTGTCTGACACTGAGGGCGGAGATTGAGGCGCACTCTGACAGGCACGTGGGAACGGTGGGGGGAAGGACTAGCATTAAAGGTACAGTGCACAAAAACAGCAACCAGATCCTCAGAGATAAAAATAACAAGCTTCTGAAAGGTCTAATAAATAATCTGATGGGTGTTTTGAGCTGAAACTTTACAGACACATTCTGGAGATACAGAATATTTATTTTAATCTGGAAAAAATGGCAAACTCAATTGAGTTACTTTATAAAGAAGTAATGCAGGATTGTAATTATTGCTATTAAAATAACTTTCCCCAAAACTGGAAAAGGATTAAAATAAGGGTGTCAACAATAACTTTAGTTAAGAAATAAACACTACATAAAGAAGTCACATTTCAACAATGGCTGTGAGTATAAACTCTGTTAAAATGCTACATTAAGATATCAGTTTATATAGATGTTAATACTTCAAACCTTCATAAAATTCATCAAATACTGTCGTTTACTGCAATTTTTAAATGTATTTTTTATGATAGTATTCTGGTAACTATTGCTGGCAGGCTTTTTTTTACCGTATAAACTGTACAGAATTTTTATGTGTTATGAAGATAAAATTGAACATAACCCAGGCTCATTCTGAAAATGTACCCCTATTTACATTTCTGTAGAGCGCCAAATACTTCCAAAGGGGTAAAAGTTTTTGCAGTTTTTGCGAAAAAGTGGAAAATTTTATGAAATATTTAGAGATTTTATGCATAATACCATAAATTAATCCGTACAATTACAGAAATAACCTGTATATTTACAGTAATTATCCTTATAATCACATTAAACAATCTGTCTAGTTAAAGTAATAACCTGCATAATTACAATATCATTAATTAATCTGTATAGTTACAGTAATAACCTGCATAATTACAGTAATTATCCTTAAAATCACATTAATTAATCTGTAGATACAGTAATAACCTGCATACTTATAATCACATCAATTAATCTGTATAGTTACAGTAATAACCTGCATAATTACAGTAATTATCCTTATAATCACATCGATTGATATGCATAATTACAGTAATATCCTGCATAATTACAGTAACAGGACTTATAATCACATCAATTGATCTGTATAGTTACAGTAATAACCAGCATAGCTACAGTAATTGTCCTTCTAATCACATCAATTAATCTGTATAATTACAATAATAACCTGCTTAATTACAGTAATTATCCTTATACTCACATCAATTAATCCATATAATTACAGTAAAAAAACCTGCATAATTACAGTAATTATCCTTATAATCACATTAATCTGTATATTTACAGTAATGACCTGCATAATTACAGCAATTATCCTTATAATCACATTAATCTGTATATTTACAGTAATAACCGGTATAATTACAGTATATGTCCTTATAACCACATCAATTAATCTGTATAATTACAGTAATAAACTACATATTTACAGTAATAAATTGTAAAATGACAGTAATAACCTGTACAATTACAGTTAAAATCTGTAAAATGACAGTAATAACTTGTGATTATGAAACAAGAAATTCTTTTTATTTATTTTTATTTTTTTTTACACATTATCTACATTTTTTACTCTGACAGTTTTTTTTAATTTTTTTTTTTACGGGTTAATTTTTATTAATTTTTTTTTACAGTGTAGCAACATCATTTGCGATCTCCAGAAATGTATATATAGGGCTACGATTTCAGAATGAGCCTCTGTTTGAAAAAATAAATTCAGGTAATCAGACTCGCTCCATCTTTATTACCTTCTCATTAAATAAATAAATAAATAAATACAAACGCAATTAAAATCCATGAAGTAATCAACTTTCCATCACTAAAGTCAGTTTTTTGAATTAGTAGAGTCTTGTTCCCGGCTGATAAACTGTCAACTTGATATTTGAATTCACAGACTTATCTTTTTAGAGGCTAACGGTGTGATATTGCTCGTATATCATCAAAAGGCTATCAAATCTTCTTTATCTTTATCACTCAGCACTGAAAATACTGAGTCAGTGAAGGTGACACCATGCTAATGAAAAACCCATCAATCCTCACTCGTCCTTCCTCGCCCTCTTTAAAAGACCTGTCACGTATTACACCGGCAGGTGTGGCTACACCCCCAGCCTATGTGTGTGTGTGTGTGTGTGTATAGCCTGTTTAATTTTCATCATGGCTTCCAAAGTCTGTTTTTGGGCAGGGATCTGTCACACCTCTGTTAGCAGGTGGATCAATGGACTGGCGGCAGGGATTATGGGAACACAGCCATGAATGCATCTGCGTGAGGATTTGGGCTGCCGGGGAGTTTACTGGCTCTCGTTGCTTTAAGTTTGGACCTCCTGCGATCTGTTGATGACCTTGCAGGCTGATTTGCCGCCAGGGTCAGCACTACAAAGGCCAGCTTAGCTATTCAATAAGAGCCCTTTTATTTGGCTGGTGACCACCAGATCTGCCATCTCCATCTGGTGGCGTGATTAGAGCGCTCTGATGAAGCGCTGGCCAGCTTTCTTCATGTCCGCTTCATCAGGCATCCGAAAATGTGGAGAGCTGAATTGTAAACAACCAGTGGTGTAAAGTAACAAATACAAATACTCAAATTACTGTGACTGAGTAGGTCTCTCAGGAAGTAGAATTAAAATGTGTGTCATTTCGGTATTGTTTATTTTTGTTGTAAACTTCAAAGTTGCTGCAATCTTTTATTGTTAACTGTTTTTTTTTAAAGCAATACAAAAATAAAAAAAAGAAATGAATACATTTTTCGATACTTTTACTCCACTATTTTCCATTCTTTCCCATCCAATTAAATCGCACACATAAAAATCGTTACACACAATGACTGTTTAAACTGCGTGTCACTGATGAGAAGATGACGATATCGCCAAATGACTTTAAACAAAAACTAGATGCACTACAGAAGAGATTCTCAACCGGTGGGCCACAGCCCACTAGTGGGCCTCAGCGATACTGCAGGTTACGAGATTAATTAGATTAATAATTATTATTATTTTTATTGAAAAAAAAAACAAAGTTGGATCCAAGATGGCCGACTTCAAAATGGCCACGATGGCCACCACCCATCTTGAAAAGTTTGCCCCCTTACATATACTAATGTTCCACAAACAGGACGGTAATATCACCAACCATTCCCATTTTATTAAGGTGTATCCATATAAATGGTCTACCCTGTATTTTAGTATGCTGGCATACAAATATTACAGTATTATATGCCAGTTAGTGGCAGTTTATATTCAATTCAATTCAGCTTTATTTGTATAGCGCTTTTACAATGTAGATTGTGTCAAAGCAGCTTCACATAAATGGTCATAGTAACTGGAACAGTGTAGTTCAGTATTTTAGTGTTTAAGTTCAGTTCAGTTTAGCTCAGTTCAGTGTGATTTAATCATTACTGAGAGTTCAAACACTGAAGAGCAAATTCATCGATGCGTAGCTCTACCAATCCTGAACCATGCGAGCCAGTGGCGACAGCGGAGAGGGAAAAAAAACTTCACCTGATGGGAGTGAAGAAAAAAAAACCTTGAGAGAACCAGACTCAGTTGGGCACGACCATTTTAATTTCTCAACTGGCCAAAAGTCTTGTGCAGAGCTTCAGTCGCCGTGGTGGCTGTTTATAGCCTATAGTTTATAGGCTAGTTTATAGTTAAAATAATCCGCAATATACTTAAAAAGAGGGTCTCTACAAGATCAGGATGAGTATTTCCATTATGATGTGAAAGTCTATAAGTATGTGGCCATTGACATTGTGTTGTGTTGGCAGTTTCTCTCTTTCCACAGCTCTACACTGCCCGTCTGTGGCAGTCTTTGTGTCACCCGCTTTCTGAGAGAAAAGGAACGAGCGAAAATGGAGAATGGAGGGGGGAGAGAAAAAAAAAACGGCGTAACTTTCATCTCTGAAGAAGAAAGAAAAATAGAATCACCAAATCCATCCACATGCCTGGCTGGTCTAAATCTGATTTTCTGCTATTAAGCTCCATTTCCCTCTCTCGATCTGCCACTCCGAGGTGATAGGGAGGTGTCTTTGATCATATTCTCCCACTGTTTTGCTCTCTGTAATCCATGACCAAAAATAATGGGATTTGGTGTATCTCCAAATGGC
Organism: Danio rerio; assembly: GCF_052040795.2. Classification (NCBI taxonomy): domain Eukaryota; kingdom Metazoa; phylum Chordata; class Actinopteri; order Cypriniformes; family Danionidae; genus Danio; species Danio rerio. The sequence continues at coordinate 60,274,387 of NC_141023.1, forward strand.
AGAGAAACAGTTGACAGAAATTAATAAGTTTGCAGGCACAAAAAAAAGTGGAGACAAACAATGACAACAACATCCCCAAAACACCACCATCTTCCGTCAGGGGAGAGAAAAAAAAAAAGGAGAGAGCAAAAATATGAATCGTAATGTTAAACAGAGACTAAAAATGGTGGTGACACATTAACAAAAATAAATAAAGTTAAAAAGAGGCAGCATCCAAACTTTGGGCAGAATGACAGCTGACAGGCGCCGTGGGGGAGCAGGGTGTATTGATGTGTCTTTGAAGTGAGCGTGTGTTTACTGCGTTCTCCGAGACAGCAACAGCAGCCATGTTTTCAGGGCCCGATTCACTCTAATCCCTCCTGTCACCACTCAATGGAAATCTTGTACAAATGCCTCATCCTTTTTAGTCAACAGGTACATTTCGTTATGTAATGTGTATGTGCAGTAATCTTGACCAGGTTTGGAAACTACACAAAGCTGTGTTGTCGCTTGCTTGTCACAAAATATACAATTAAAGCTTCGTGGGAACAATGTCACTCATTTTGTACTAAACAAACCAACAACAACAACAAAAAAAAGCATATTAACATATTTGGCAGTGCTTCTTAACCGTTTCAACTCCACGACCACTTCAGTAGGGTACAAAGACTTTAAAGTTTTGATTTACCAGACAAATTTATTTATTTATTTATTCATTTATTTTTCTTTCATTTAATGGACAAATTTCTTTCTTTCTTTCTTTCTTTCTTTCTTTCTTTCTTTCTTTCTTTCTTTCTTTCTTTCTTTCTTTCTTACTTTCTTTCTTTCTTTCTTCCTTTTTTTCATTGACTGGACAAATTTCTTTCTTTCTTTCTTTCTTTCTTTCTTTCTTTCTTTCTTTCTTTCTTTCTTTCTTTCTTTCTTTCTTTCTTTCTTCCTTTTTTTCATTGACTGGACAAATTTCTTTCTTTCTTTCTTTTACTGGACAAATTTCTTTCTTTCTTTCTCTTTCTTTCTTTCTCTTTTTATTTCGTTCATTCTTTCTTTCTTTTTCCTTTCTTTTTATTTAATTTACTGGATAAATTTCTTTCTTTCTTTCTTTCTTTCTTTTTTCATTGACTGGACACATTTCTTTCTTTCTTTCTTTTACTGGACAAATTTCTTTCTTTCTTTCTCTTTCTTTTTTTCTATTCTTTCTTTCTCTTTTTATTTCGTTCATTCTTTCTTTCTTTTTCCTTTCTTTTTCTTTAATTTACTGGATAAATTTCTTTCTTTCTTTCTTTCTTTCTTTCTTTCTTTCTTTCTTTCTTTCTTTCTTTCTTTCTTTCTTTCTTTTTTCATTGACTGGACACATTTCTTTCTTTCTTTCTTTTACTGGACAAATTTCTTTCTTTCTTTTTTTCTATTCTTTCTTTCTCTTTTTATTTCGTTCATTCTTTCTTTCTTTTTCCTTTCTTTTTCTTTAATTTACCGGATAAATTTCTTTCTTTCTTTCTTTCTTTCTTTCTTTCTTTCTTTCTTTCTTTCTTTCTTTCTTTCTTTCTTTCTTTCTTTCTTTTTTCATTGACTGGACACATTTCTTTCTTTCTTTCTTTTACTGGACAAGTTTCTTTCTTTCTTTTTTTCTATTCTTTCTTTCTCTTTTTATTTCGTTCTTTCTTTTTCCTTTCTTTTTCTTTAATTTACTGGACAAATTTCTTTCTTTCTTTCTTTCTTTCTTTTTTCATTGACTGGACAAATTTCTTTCTTTCTTTCTTTTACTGGACAAATTTCTTTCTTTCTTTCTTTCTTTCTTTCTTTCTTTCTTTCTTTCTTTCTTTCTTTCTTTCTTTCTTTCTTTCTTTTTTTCTCTTTCTTTTTTTCTATTCTTTCTTTCTCTTTTTATTTCGTTCATTCTTTCTTTCTCCTTTCTTTTTCTTTAATTTACTGGACAAATTTCTTTCTTTCTTTCTTTCTTTCTTTCTTTCTTTCTTTCTTTCTTTCTTTCTTTCTTTTTTTCTTTCTTTGTTTTTTCTTTCTTATTTTCATTTACTGGACAAATTTCTTTCTTTCTGTCTCTTTTTTCTATTCTTCCTTTCTTTTTTATTTCATTCATTCTTTCTGTTTTTCTTTTTTCTGTCTGTTTCTTTCATTTACTGGACAAATTTCTTTCTTTCTTTCTTTCTTTCTTTCTTTCTTTCTCTTTCTTTTTTTCTATTCTTTCTTTCTCTTTTTATTTTGTTCATTGTTTCTTTTTCCTTTCTTTTTCTTTAATTTACTGGACAAATTTCTTTCTTTCTTTCTCTTTTTATTTTGTTCTTTCTTTCTTTCTTTCTTTCCTGCAAAGATTACTCCAGGGTAAAGGTTCAACAAGCCTGGTTGTTTATGAATCTTCAACCCCATACGTGTCTGTATCACTGCCATAAGTTGTTACAAGTCAGTTGACTCCTGTGCCAAGTTCAAAGCAGGTTACCTCTGTCTATACAACCCAGACAGGATCCTCTGCCCCTTTCACTTTGCAAGAACTACTCCAGGGTCAAGATTCAACAAGCCGGGTTGTTTCAGGATCTTAAACCCCATATGTAGCTGTATCCACACCCCAAGTTGTTACTAGTTAGTCAGCAGTGCCAAGTTTAAAGAAGACTAATTACATAAAGGTAGGTAAACCTACCTACCTTCATGTAATTAGAAAAAAAAATGTAATAGTACAACTATTTATCAGTAAATAGAAAGCACGTTCAGATTTTACCGGATCTGCAACTACATATTTGGTGATGTACCATATCGACATTGATGTCAGCAAATAAAAGATCCGAACCCAACTCGATTCATTTATTTGACTCTGAGTCAACTATTTTGCTAAAGAATCAATAGTTTTAAACATGGTGCACTTTTAGATTTAAACCTCAGCTGGATGTTTTCATTCACTTAGTGCTGTTTTACACACTTCATGGAAGCTCATTTTCAAAAACCCATAATAGGGGCTCTTTAATATAATAACCTAGTGAGTCCTAGTCACTGGATTGTGCCACTACCGGTCAGTAAAACAAATTATTACCTTCGCTACACATTTGTTCTTTGTATTTATATGAAAATATATTTATTTGAAAATATTTTTGTGGTATTATTTAATATTTTTTGTAGGCAGTCTTTGTAGAAAAGAGACCTTAAATACATCACTTAATAATACCACATCACATCTCTGTAATAATAGCAGCAATAGACTCTCAGATAAGGTGGACAAAATGCGTAAACAGAAGGCAGGGGATTCCTCCTGGATCATATACAAATGCACTTCATATGTATTTATTTTCCCTTCAACTAGTGTAAAGTTGGTTGCTTTCACCACACATGGCTCTTTGCTTTTCCTCCTGTTACCCTGCAGAGGAACAGCACAAAAAAACTATATCTCTTTCACAATCCTTTTCCCTCTCTCTTCTGCTCTTCTCTTGTTCTTTGTCATTGAGGAAACAAAAATAACCGCATGAGTTGTGTGCTGCACACCTTGTTACCATGGAGATTTCATGCATGCTGGAAGCACAGATGCACTGGCAGCACACAATTACCATTTGTGTGAATACATATATATATATATATATATATATATATATATATATATATATATATATATATATATATATATATATATATATATATATATATATATATATATATATATTTTTATAACATAACCAATTCACAATAGAGACTATATTGTCCATTCCTCTTCATAAAACCGTTATGAAACACACACACACACACACACACACACACACACACACACACACACACACACACACACACACACACACACACACACACACACACACACACACACACACACACACACACACACACACACACACACACACACACACACACACACTTCACAATATGACTACAAGTGATAGTAAAAGTGAAATTTTCTTATTTAATTCCAAGGATAAATTACATTTAGAAGATTAAATCATAAAGATTAATAAAATGATTAACACCTTTTCTGATAATTGTGATAATTAATCCAATTAATAATTAAACAAATAAACAAACAACAAACAAATAAAGTAGTAATTAAAAAATTTACTTTGACTTGTATTTCATTGCAGACAGTACAACAAACATTATTTAATGTGCACCTCATAATTGTTGTTGTCTTTTTAGTTTTTTAGATAAACACGTATTCCAATTTTGGTTTTGGCGGCACATGAAAAAAAAAAAAAAAGCATTTACCACTTTGTAACATTGCCATTCCTTTTCACAATACTTAAAAGAAGTGTTTCATGTGTCATTTTGTCCCATTCTTCCAGGAAACAAGTCTAAAGATGGGGAACAGTAGATGGTATTTGTTGTCGCATTTTGCACTTTAAAATGCACCACAAACTCTCTATTGGAGACAGGTCAGGACTGCAGGCAGGCCAGTCAAAAACCTGTATCCTCTTCCACCGCAGCCAGGACTCTTTAATGTGTGCAGAATGTCTTGTTTGAGTATGCGTCCCTGTAAAAGATGTCTTCTTGAAGGCAGCATATTGTGCTCCAAAATCTCTATGTACTTTTTAGAATTATTGGTGCCATCATAGAAGTGCAAGTGACCATTGAGACGATCCCATACCATGACCTGGCTTTTGGACTTGTTGCTGATAACAGTCTGGGTGATCCTTTTCTTCTTTTGGTCCGGAGAACTTCTTGAGAACATCTGATGCTAAATCCCATTGATGATGCTTTTGGACACTGTTAATATAGGGCTTTCTTTTTGCACAGTACACTTTTAACTGGCATTTGTGGATATAATTACATATTGTGGTACTTCACAAAGGATTGCCAAAGTAGTCCTGAGCCCATGTGGTGATATCGCTTATAGATGAATGACGATTCTTGATGCAGTGGCGGCTGAGGGATCAGAGATTACGGTTGTTTGGCTTGCGCTTTTGTCCTTTATGCACAGAAATTTCTTCAGAATCCTTGATTATTTTAATTTTGTTAAAATATCTAAATACCTTTCTATATTTCTTTGAGGAACATTGTTTTTACACATTTCAATAATTTTCTCCAGTATTTGTGGCATGGCAACCTGGCGATCCTTAGCCCAGCTTTTCTCCTAAAGGACGAGACCTTTCTTGGATGCTGCTTTTGTACCAAATCATAATTACAATCACCTGTTGACATCACCTGTTTCAAATCACATCATTATATAACCAAGTTATCTGATTACTAGCCCTAAATTGCTCCTGTCCAAACTTTGTTTGGAATGTGTTGCATGTCTGAATGACAGGAAAGGATGCATATTTACAAATGGAATGAAGTTGACAAGACAATACAGGAAACATTTTGTTTTCACATTTTCTGCAATGAAATACAAGTCAAAGTACATTTGAAAATCCCTACTTTCTTTTTTTATTTGAGTTTCCCATACTGTGCCAATCTTTTTCTGATTTAGGGTTGTACATCAAATTTCATTTGGTACTGTTATTGTTTACATTTGTAATACATAATTACTACTTGAAAGATAGATAGATAGATAGATAGATAGATAGATAGATAGATAGATAGATAGATAGATAGATAGATAGATAGATAGATAGATAGATAGATAGATAGATAGATAGGCAGATTAGATAGATAGATAGATAGATAGATAGATAGATAGATAGATAGATAGATAGATAGATAGATAGATAGATAGATAGATAGATAGATAGATAGACAGACAGACAGACAGACAGACAGACAGACAGACAGACAGACAGATAGATAGATAGATAGATAGATAGATAGATAGATAGATAGATAGATAGATAGATAGATAGATAGATAGATAGATAGATAGATAGATAGATAGATAGATAGATAGATAGATAGATAGATAGATAGGCAGATTATATAGATAGATAGGCAGATTATATAGATAGATAGACAGACAGACAGACAGACAGACAGACAGAAAAACAGACAGATGATAGATAGATAGATAGATAGATAGATAGATAGATAGATAGATAGATAGATAGATAGATAGATAGATAGATAGATAGATAGATAGATAGATAGATAGATAGATAGATAGATAGATAGATAGATAGATAGAAAGACAGACAGATAGACTGATAGACAGACAGACAGACAGACAGACAGACAGATAGATAGACAGACAGACAGACAGACAGACAGACAGACAGACAGACAGACAGACAGACAGACAGACAGACAGACAGACAGACAGACAGACAGACAGACAGATAGATAGATAGATAGATAGATAGATAGATAGATAGATAGATAGATAGATAGATAGATAGATAGATAGATAGATAGATAGATAGATAGATAGATAGATAGATAGATAGATAGATAGATAGATAGATGCTAACTGCTAGGTTTGGGCAAAAGTTTCAGTGAGGTGCCACAGGTCTACTCTTATGTCAGATCTATGGTACTGGGTCTGACAGCTCCAGTGCGTCACGGTAGGTTAGGCTGGTACCTTTTATCAGGGCAATCCCTTGAGCCATTGGCTTTGGGGAAAACAGAAAAGGTAAGAGAGAACCAGCCACATCCAGTTTAGTGCCTAAAGCTACAGTTTGTCTTATTGCTCATTCGGTCCTAAAATGACCAATTTCTCTGATGTTTTTCCAAACATGACATCATCAGGAAATCACTGTTTACACAAAAAGTAGTAAAGTGCTTAGGGAATTAGGTTAAACATCATGACACGTTACTTAAGAGAATATATTAGCAGATGGGAGTATAACGTTTATGAGTAACTCACAGATAATGTGAAGCAGCTTATTTCAAACAATGTACAACACAACATAAAGCAGTGTGAATCTATTTGCAAACAAGCCAATCTGAAGGTGATAATCAAGTGTCTGTGACAACACAGATTCAAAATGGGTAAGTTTGCTTAACTGGGGTGTTAAATAATTGTGCAAAAATCAGCAAACTGACTACCAAAAACCTTAATAAATCAAGTTGCATGATTCATTTCAATTCTCAGCAAGCATACATTTAGCAAAACTCACTGCATCAATCATTTTAATTCATAATTTATTACAATATGTTTTTGAAAATCCTGACAGAAGTGTTTTATATGACCAACTGTCATCTCCTAATTCAGGGGTCACCAACCTTTTGGAAACTGAGAGCTAATTCTTGGGTATCGTTTAATGTGAAGGGCCACCAGTTTGATACACACTTCCTAATAACAAATTTGCTCAATTTACTTTTAATTATATGTTATTAATGTCACGTATGGGGGTGGATGGAGAGGAGGCGAGGACCCAAATGCAGGAAATGAAAGATTTATTGAAAAATAAAACAAAAACAAAACTCTAATCTCCCCATGTGGGGAAAAACACGACATTATATTATACACTAAACTAGACTTGGTCTAGAACTAGGCAAGAAACACTACTTTAAACCACTGTTGTAGAACCGGATTCAGCAGATCTCATACAACAGGGAAAGGAAACAATCAACAACGGACCAGCACAGAACAGAGCACACTAGGAGAATAAATAGGAAAGACAAACCAATGAACAGACAGGCTGACAGGTGAAAATAATAATTACAAACAGGATAACAAGGTGGGTGGGACAAGACAATAGACGGGAGAGCGCATGACACAGAGAGACAACACAAGCCATGCGCTCACACAAAACAGGACAAGAACATGCAGCCAATGAGAGAACTCATTAACTGCATGTTCATGACAAGACAAGCACAACACTGAAGCACACGACCACAATGTAAACATATAGCCACGTGCTTTGACAACAGACGCAAGACACGAGCACACGATGAATGAAAACACTCACCATGCGCTCACACACGCAGCGTGCATGCTTCATCCCAGCGCCGACCAAAACCGAAACCAACAAGACCGAGATGCTGGGAATGAAACACCACGCTGCAGACAGACGAAAACACAAACACGAGTACAAGAGCGTGTGCGCGCGTCGCAGGGACGCAGAGCCCGCGCGGCCGCATCAAGCGGGAGCGCGCACACTCTGCGCACACCCACGAAGGCGCGCGCACACACGGAGACAAACACAATGACAGAAACAAGTGCTCGACCCAAGAAAACTTGAGCTGAGCACAGCAGGACAGGATTAGACATGACTAGTATCCGGATTCTGCCACCAAAACAAGAATTTACATGACCAGAGTGGCAGAACCCTGACAATTAATAATTAATGATATTCATCTATGTGAAGACACTGATCATGTTAATGATTTCTCACAATAGTTTTCAACAATAATTGGAAACAGATTAATATCAACCAATGCAAGTGTGATTTAAAAAGAATAGCTACAAAAAATATTAGATGCAGCTTACTGGTTGGTATGTGGTGCTATGGTAAGCTAATTTTATAACAGGCCCATGGGCAACTCATGTGATCCTCGCGGGCTACCTGGTGCCCGCTGGCACAATGTCGGTGACCCCTGCCCTAATTAATCAAGACAACTGTCTGCAAACTATTCTACCCCTTTAGCAGTAGCATGCTCCTTTAAATACCTGTACACATCCATCCCCACATCCTGATGTTGTTAACAAGTGGGCTGAGCTGGTGGCTATGAGGGAATGGATAAGAAGAATAAAGCCCAAAAAGATGAGTCCAATGAAAGGCTGCTCTTTCAACAGGGATTCGATACACACACTACTTTTCCTTTTGTTGAAAACTGCCCCTCTCTAGAACGAACAAACTCATGATACTATTTAAACAAGTTTCATGCGCTATTTTACTTCAGATGGGAATGTTAAAAGAATCTCAAAGGTTCACGAAACCCTTGAATACTTTTTCGGAGATTTGAACAGATTTGTGTGTGTTGAGCATCACTTAAGACAATGTTAGCACCTGTTGGCTGTAATTATGGGAAAAACTGGATAATTTTGAGCTTTTGTCAGCTAATTTCATCTTCCGGGTTTAAAGGGCCATGAAACCCCCTTGTTTCAGCAGGGTGTTTTCACACCTCTACTTTGGAAAAAGTCAGAAAAGTGGGCGTGTCCAGCTCTGTTTAGGGGGGAGTGTCAGAGGAATAAAAGAGGCACGGTGTGGGAGTGTCTATTTGGGCACGCGACTGTGTTTACATGGGCATCTGTAGTCGAATTATTTGCCAAAATATTAAATGGTGGACTTTAACTGTCTTTCATTCAGAGAATTCATGCATGTCCCTCGCAACAAACGAAATATTTGATTTGAGGAACTGCTCTAAGCGTGTATTTTTCATGCAATGTTTGATACCGCACGGCGAATGAGAGAAAAAAAAACTCAGCATTTCCCGGAAACTTAGATGCACACGACAGGTAGTGTCAGAAAGCCGCATGTGTGTTATTCCGGTCACAAAATGCGGTAAAAATCCTACACGAGGTTAAAGTTTGGTTGTAGTGCTAACATGTTTACACTCGGTGCAATAGTTTGTTCGATACGAACAAACTGAATAAACAAAGAGCACTGGTCGCTCACTTACCAAATCTGTAGAGACAGGACAATCCACAGCAACTAGAGCCGCGTCTTTATTTAAAGGAGACTACAAGCGAATCTGGATCTCAGCGTTTGCAGATGAGAACAGCTCTCAGGTAAACAATAATCCTCCTTAGACACATAAGTTATTGTTGTCGAGCGTCGCGTACACTGTTAATCCACACGTGACTCTGAGCTCTCACAGAGAGAAAATGAAAACAAAACTTAACTGCAGCAAACTATAAAAGCAACACTTCACGCTTGTTTTGCCAATACAACGTGGCGTCTTTGTCGTCTAAACACTGTGACAGTAATGAATATTAATGAAATTGCACAATAGAGTGCGCTGATTGGTTTGAACCAAGCCTTACTCATGCATTAATGCAGCACACTGTAAGACGTAATAAGACTCACTCTGGCACAGACATCCAGTCTGCACGCTGGAATACAACGCTATTATGTCATGACCGTGACGCAGCTTCAAAAATTCGTTTCAAACCGGAAGTACGAATTTGCTTGAAATAACGCAAAAACAACCAATTTACACTTTTTTTGTGAAATATAGGTGTCCTAATAGTGTTTTTAGCAGTGTGGGACACATATACGACTGTCAACAGCTCAAAAAATGTGTTTTGGTGTTTCGTGACTCTTTAAAATGATTTTTGGGGCAGGATCAAAATCGGCGACGTAGCTTAAAACTGCAAGTGCAAAGATGACGGGTCGGTTTCTCATTATTATTCACAGCGGAGTTTTCTTATCCTATGCAGGGCTCGAAATTGCGACCATTTTGATCGCATATGCGCACGAAATTTTATCTATGGGACCTCAAAATATATTTGGGAGCATTTCTGCCAGTGCTTAAAATTGTTGTGTGCGACCAGTTTTTACTGCAAAATGTTCACCACGTGCGCGGATTCGGGAGACATTCACACAGAATGCATCTCTAAGCTCTTTGTCTGCACTTGAAACGCGAAACGCAGCGCTCAGGAATGGTGTAAAACAGTTGTCATGTCAACTTGCTGCAGTAAACAAAGCCAAGTCCGTAATGCTTGCCCCGCCTTCGCGCTCTTCTTATAGCCCACCACTGCTCTAGCACTGAACGCAAATGATTGGTTGATATCAGCTGTCAATCACTCAGTCAGTGCCTTCTGGCTTGGGATGACAGGGAGAGCTACTACCATTACTACTACTACAATAGCTATTACTATTGCTATTAACATGACGTATGCATATAATAAGGTACAGTATATGTCAAAAGCATCAGTACAATATCAGACAGCACCCGTGAGAACAGCACAGTTATACCGTTAACAGATTCATGTCACGCAGTGTGTGCAGGGCCGGTGAGCGCTTCGTGTATCTTTTGCTCACTCAGTTATGTTATAAAATGTATTTTCTTGTGATAACGGGACATATTTTCTCAGACTATAATCGTACAACCAAAAACTATAATCGTTGCATCCCTAAACACAAACAAATTGACATATTTTAAGAAACCTGATGAAGTTAGGCATCAGTAAATATTAAGGGTGTCACGATCCTCCAAATCCTCGATTCAATTACATTTTCGATTCTAAAGGCACAATTCGATTCGATTTTCGATTATGAATAATTAATTAATTAATGACCAATTAATTATTTGTTGCCTACCATTTAAACTACCTTACCTGCATGGTCTTCGTTTTACCCATAAACAAATTATTCAGTAAATGAATAAAGGCAAGATACACACATAATTACCACCTGTCAATCACTTTTTCTGCGGGACTCGTGAATAGGCAGTGATCTGTGTCGTTATAATAGCGTCTGTAAAAAAGACACACAACCAACAGGAACCAGCCAACAGTATCTGAGGTGTTCGCTAAAATGACTAAGTACTTGTGAGTGAAAGATTGAAGCAGTCCTCTGACTGCCTGGACCTGCTCTCTCGAGCGCATGGCTGTGTGTGCGTCTGTGTCTGTGTGGTCACGTGATGTGCATTTTCAGAGGTAGAGAGGAAAGAGGGCTGCTCAGAAATGCTACACGCCACTGTGGATGTCAAATCGTTGTCGTTCTAAAATGCCATTTAAAAACAAAGAAAGTGTAAACAGGGCCGGAGTGTGTACTTTTCGCGAGCGGATTTGCAAAGGGGGCGGGTGGAGGATCGCGATGCCGGTGTTGTCTATCGGACGAACCGTACGTAATACGTACATAGCAGAGCTTGCAAAACTGTGTTTTTTTTGTCGACAACACGAACGTTGTCAACATAACTCACTGGAAATCCAGAATGCTTACACACCGGCGACTTCATTGAAAGAGGAGAGGGCTTAAGTTCTGTCGACGGGTCTCCTGCTTCTGCAGTTTAACAAGCACTTCAACAAGCCTGTTTGTTTCCCACTTGGCAAGCCAAGCTGACGTGACATGGGGGCGTGGCAGCATCGACGATTCTATTTTTTGATTCGATAATCGAAATTGAGCAAAAATTTAGATCGATTTCGAATAAAAATTGAAATCGTGACACCCCTAGTAAATATAATACTGTGCTTTACATCAACATAAACGGTATGTAGTGAGTTAATAATGCACTTTTTTCAATTCAGTTTCATTACAATCCAACTTTACTTTGTAAATTAGAATGTTAAAATTGACACTATCACAAGCCAGTGAAAGAATTGATTAAATAAACATCCTTTTTTAAATGGTCGGCATATTTGGTTGTGGAATCTGCAGTATTCCAGCAAAAGAACATACATGAAAAGGCCCAAATCCAGTGAAATTCAGGACAGGAAGCCGTGATTTGTATAGCCGTTACTCCAAAGCTAAAGAAGAACAAAGTACAAAGAACATCTGAGCATCAGAGGCACTGGCTGTGAGCTGCACAGAGAAGGCAGGTTTATCTGGAGGAACAAGGCTCCCAGGGTTCTCTGTGGTGGATGGAGATTGGGTACTGGTGGCTGCACACACACACACGAACACACACACAAACTGGCCATGGCCAGATAAACCTCTGTTGTTAACAGAGACTGGAATAAATGCACTTTTATCTTCTTTTCTTTTCAATAAGCGTCTGACGTCGGAACAATCTAACACATGATCTTATCGCTTGTGATATTCTGTTTCTTATTATTTTATTCCACAAGCTCCCCTTCAAAAAAGCCTCTGTCTTTCATGGAAACCCATTCATGGATTTAATGGATTTCTCTTTCCTTTTTCTCTGGGATCTGTCTTCAAACTCCGGCTGGCCATTTCAGGAGCGGCTGACTGCCGAGGACAGCGTTTCTCTCACCATCAAAAGAATAGCAAATTTCAAGCTAAGAAACATGCCAAGTCACTACCAATCTAAAAGCCTCAAAACTTCCAAATAAAAATAGCTCAACTTTTCCTTCAGAAACATATAAAAAAAGAAGAAGAAGCTCTGACTCAGTTGCGAAGAGATAACATGGCAGGCTAAACGCTAAAATGAAATCATTAGCTCTCATTAAAGCATTCCGATTAACAAGTTGTGAAACCAATATCATTTATCTCAATGTTTCTACAATCATAAACTATGAAGAAACCAGGCTTTATAATCTCCTAAGAGAATATCAGTTAAGGGATACTTTCTCATGTCCACAATGCTAGGATGCTTAGGTGTACTGTGTGAATGCCCACAGGCATAAACCACTTCACATAAAGACACTTCAATAACCATTCTACCAGGTGCCAGTGTTGGAGTCACAATCTGGAAACTGTTTGCACAAGAAAGACAAATCTGGGTCGGAAAAATCAACTATGCACATCAGAGGCCGGGGGGTAGAATAATGTCTCCATAAACAACAACATAAAACAAACTTAGATTGCTTTCTCCAAGTAGGAATAAGACTCATAAACAAAGTCTGTGAGCAGCACGGTTGTTTGTGGGTTAGTTATGTAATAATGCGTTCATTTACGCTGTCCTTCAGCTTTCAAGACAATAGAGCAGCAGGGTGATTGGGAGGTCAGTCCGCAGATTTGCCAGCTACAACAACGCCACTATTTAAATTGAAAACAGGTATAAACATAGGATTTGATTTTTAAGTATACTAAACTTTTCACCAGACTAGTTTTGTTATGATATTGGAATTTAATACCAATCGATACTGACATTTTTGAAACGTCCATTTCCCATGAACATTTAAGCACTGTTGAGCATGTTTTTAAACACCGCTGAATCACAGAAATGACAGTGATCGGCTGTGATTTAGATCACTGAACATACCACTGTTTACTAAGTTTAAACGCAGATACACTGACACTGGAGCATTTTAAAGGTGCAATTTATCAGCGGATTGCTTGTATGTCAGCTTAAAGACAAATCAGCTGATCAAGGTGTCCCTGTATCTGTGTTTACACTCAGTAAACAATGGTGAGTTTGTTGAACTAATGACCTCCACAGCCAATCACAGTCATTTCTGTTGAGCATGAGAAGACAATAGCAAATAAGCACTGTTTAAGAACGTGCTCAACATCGCTCAGATGTTTGCAGGAAATGGATGTTTCTAACATTTCAGAACCAAATTCCAGTATCGTGACAACCCTGAATGACTTAAACCTAGAAGCTGAATGACTTAAACCTAGTCTTGTGGATTTCTAGTTCCCTAGTGTCACGATCGCCAGCCATTTAACCCAGTGGTTCCCAAAGTGGGGGTCGAGAACGCCCAGGGGCCACGGGACAACAAAGATGGGTCGCTTGGTGATTTCCAAAAATCAAATTAACAAAGTTTGACTAGAAAACAAAGAAAACACTTCGCAAGGTTACAGCTAAACATACAACAAGACTCAGCAATGTGTGTGTGTGTGTGAGAGGTAAATATATAGTCCATGTAATCAGTCTATGATTCAATTCCAGCTTTGTGTGTGCAATCATGGAGAGTACTGGAACTGGTGTGTGTGTGAGGTGCATGATGGAAGGTGAAGGTCTTTAGATCACTGAACACACCACTGTTTACTAAGTGTAAACACAGATACACTGACACTGGAGCATTTTAAAGGTGCAATTTATCAGCGGATTGCTTGTATGTCAGCTTAAAGACAAATCAGCTGATCGAGGTGTCCCCTGTATCTGTGTTTACACTCAGTAAACAGTGGTGAGTTTGTTGAACTAATGACCTCCACAGCCAATCACAGTCATTTCTGTTGAGCATGAGAAGACAATAGCAAATAAGCACTGTTTAAGAACATGCTTAACATCGGTCAGATATTTGCAGGAAATGGATGTTTCCAACATTTCAGAACCAAATTCCAGTATCGTGCCAACCCTACACCAGACACTTTCCTACACAAGGACTCTACAGCTTTGTCAGATGAGCACACATTTTGAAAATGCCCATTAACTGAGGCCATGTCCACACTAATACGTTTTCATTTTAAACTGCATATTTGTCTGTCCATTTAATCCTTCCATATCTTTTTTATAGAAATAAAGATGAATTTAATTTGTAACACTAGGAGTCGGTTGACAACAGAGGTGAGGGTCCAAACGCAGTTTATTAACAGCTTAATCTGGCAGGCAATGGTCAAACAGGAGCAAACAGAACCATAAGGATAATGCAATAGTGTAGTCGTGGTCACAGGTAGAGGTTGGTGCAGGTGGCAAACAGGACAAACAAAGAAACAAGAAAAGCACCTGAAGGCACGGTAAGACTAGAACAAAATGAAAACACTTTGCAGTTACAGGTAACAAGACTCAGCAATGAGTGTGTGTGAGAGGTGAACGTATAGTCCATGTAATCAGTCTATGATTCGTTTCCAGCAGTGTGTGTGCAATCAGGGAGAGAACTGGAACTGAAACTGGTGTGTATGTGGGTTTGAGGTGCATGATGGGATTTGAAGTCCAGTTCCATGACAGATTTGTAGTTCTACAGCAATCTGCCCAGGCTGCAATATTCAAAATTTGCACCTAAATCTAATTCACAGCTAGTAACAACTAAAATACTTATAATAATTGCTAAACTAAACTAGACGTGTCATGGCATCCATATATTGCTGCTATCTGGTTATTTTTAAGTGCTTTTTTGGATAGAAGCGTGTGTAAATAGAATAAATGTAAATCCAATTTGATTGTCCACTATATGAAAACTGAAAGCCTGATCGCATAATGAACACTGTCGGTAAGCCAAATGCTGCTGAATGATTTATGCAGCATAGATAAGTACTTGGCGTTTGACGTTTGTTCAAATTCGTAAGCCTAAATATGAGAAACGGTGATAGAGATGCTTGAATTAGCAAACACCACAGATGACTCATGTACTGAATAGCAATGGCAAGCTATGAAACACTGGCAAAAAGAAAAGAATGCGCGTGTGTGAGTCAGATGTTTTGTTAATCCGCCGAGGATGGATCAGCTTTACTCTGGAGGAATGAGTTTGATGTTGTGGATCACAGTTAGCCTCCTTTAACTTCGCCTGGTCACTCTCACAGACCCGTGTTAACGCCAGATTGATCAATGTCTGTATTAGTAATCTCAACAGTACTCTCCATTTCTACATGTACAGTAAGAGTATGATATTTATCCATTTGAGGTGTGTCTCTTTATGACTCGTCTGCAGCGTGAGACGCCTTGAGGGGACAGTGCTCCCAAAAATCACCCTCATGTATCAAACCTGTTTGACTTCCTGCATCTCATGAGGCACAAAAGATGTTTCACCTCTCACTTGCATTGACTTATTTTCTACATAATGGAGGTACTGATGATTGAGACTGTCACACCACTTTTTATATTACAAACAAACACTCTTACTACACTGTACAAAGTCAGTCAAATAAAAGAAATGGAGTGAGTTGCTTTAACTCAAGTTTAAATTAAAGATTACTTTAATTCAAAGAGAAACAAGTTAAATGAACTCAAAACATGATTGCATTAACACTGTGTAGAAGCTGATTGACTTAAACCTAGTCTTGTGGATTTCTAGTTCCTTTGTGTCTCAATCGCCAGCCATTTAACCCAGTGGTTCCCAAAGTGGGGGTCGGGAACGCCCAGGGGGCCACGGGACAACGAAGATGGGTTGCTTGGTGATTTCCAAAAATCAAATTAACACAGTTTGACTAGAAAACAAAGAAAACACTTCGCAAGGATACAGCTAAACATACAACAAGACTCAGCAATGTGTGTGTGTGTGTGAGGTGAATATATAGTCCATGTAATCAGTCAATAATTCAATTCCAGCTTTGTGTGTGCAATCATGGAGAGTACTGGAACTGGTGTGTGTGTGAGGTGCATGATGGAATTTGAAGTCCAGTTCCATGACAGATCTGGGAGGATGGGTCGCTTGGTGATTTCCAAAAATCACATTCCTTTTATTAAACTATATTTTAATGATTGTATTTTATTCATAATCTACAGAAGAAATAGTATTCAATAGTTACTTTACAAAAACAACAACAACATGCATATAAAAGCCATCAGCATTTCGATTGATTTTTTCCCCATTACATTGCGACTCCTGGGAAGATAACATTATATTAAAGACACAGTAATAGCTTAAGGTTGCGGCAGATTGATTTTTTGGCACCACGGTAAAATTTCAGACACCTTTACGGCACTCACGTACATTTAAAATAAATGCAGGCAACAACTGAACATGAAGGTCTCAGAGTGGCGTTTTCCAAAATTAAACAAAGAATAGATTTGGGCCTATTGGTGTTTGTATATGTATAACCACTGCAGAGGGTATTGGGTGTTGCAAGTCACAGACATTGTTATTTTTGGGGGTCGCGAGTTGAAACGTTTGGGAACTTCTTATCTAACCCTTGCACATCACTAGAAAACACTCACTATCATTCACGCTACTACACATCTGCCACTGAACTCAGTGCTTCCCACAGACTTTAAATATACTTCCTGTGGTAGCCAGATTGAACCTTCTACCCACATCACATAAATAGTTAACTATATGTGGCAAACAATTTTTAATAATATTTTTTATTTTTTAATAAACTGTTATGAAGTTGTTGTTTTTTAATGAGTTAAAGTTTAAAAAGAATTCTAAATAAAAAAATAAATCCACTATT
Source organism: Danio rerio (assembly GCF_052040795.2). Classification (NCBI taxonomy): domain Eukaryota; kingdom Metazoa; phylum Chordata; class Actinopteri; order Cypriniformes; family Danionidae; genus Danio; species Danio rerio. The sequence goes on from NC_141023.1 coordinate 60,291,807, forward strand.
TCTCATACTCTTATGCTATTCAGGAGCCATGTGCATCCACTGACTTCTCTCATTCAAGTTCAGGTTGCTTCACTGGCATGACATTTTGTACAGTATTGCCAAAGCAGTTTAGATGTATAATATATGTAACATATAGATATCATCAAATAATAAAATATACTGCAAATGAAAAATAAATCACAGATAAAAAAGGAATACAGACAATATCTCAAATAATAATAATAATTACAAGAATAAAATGTGTAGGTAATTTAAAGAAGGCAAATGAGTTGATTACCCATTCCTAATTCTGTACAGATATTTTGAAGCCAATTTAAATTTCATCTTCCCTAGTATTTTTTCTTTTCTTTTGGGTATTTAGTAAAGTTTTTCGAAGTCGTTTAGATGAAGCATTTATTATTTCACTCTCGCGACTGTCTGCATACAATTAAAGACAACTTTAGAAAGCAAGAAAGCGAAAGCAAAAGATAATTGCTGGAATATTCTGGGATTTGTGCTCACTATTTGTGCTCACTAACCAGAGCACGTGAGACTCCCTGTGAGAGTTTTGACAGTTCTCATGCAGTAAAAAACGAGTAAATGACAGAAGATTTTCCACTATGTAATCTAACGCGGATGTTTGATTATAGTGGGCGGATACAAAAAAGTGTAAAAGGATGATGATATTACAAAAAAAGTGTCACTAAATATACTTGGGGGGCCTTTAATATACCTGGTGGCCCGCCCAAGTAAACTCCATGTGTGGGAAGCACTGGAACTTGACTACAAATCCCATCACGCATCTCACACACACACCAGTTCCAGATTACCACTGATTGCAAACATAAATGGATTAGGTAAATGTGACTCAGTAGAAGGAATACTTTAATATATTAGCAAAAAAGACTTGTTATTAAAAAAGTTTACTTAAATGATTACTTAATTCAATTAAGACAGCACCTTTTTAAAAGATACATATTTGAACCCGAATAGTCCACAGTGGTTCCTAAAAGGTGCATATTAGTACCCAAATGTATCTAAAAAGTAACTTTGAGGTACCATTATGGACCTTTCAGGCACAAATATGTACCTTTTGAAATGGTACCGCCCCAGTGACAGCTCCTGTACCTTTATTTCTGCAAGTGTATAAAAAATTACAGATATATACAAATCAAGACCTGCCTGGAAAAACTTCAGTTATGCATACCCCTAAGCATATCTGCATATCTTATGTTCACCAGGCAGTCAGAATCAAGCATTCAACAAGCCCATATTATGTTTACATTTATAGATGAATTTATTACCTAGTTTTTAGACTTTTTGTTTTGGCATTTTCCACTTTTTAATTGACGTTATTCTTTTGAAACTGATGTAACTCTTGAAAAGTGGGCTGAAGTGGTACTTACTTTCAAGTTAACGAGTCAAACGATGAATCTGTTAAGTGTTACTGTTAAAACATGATAATACATTAACTTTGGCAGCTCAAGTTTCAAGTGTGTCAATCAGCTTCAGAGACAGACATTTTTGAAGTCTCTTCAGAGGAGGTTTTCAGCCGCGGGTCAGGATGAGTATCAGATGAGGGGTGGCAGAAACAGAGACTGATTTTGTAAACAAGCCTTACGTGTCAGTTTGAGAAGGGGGGAAAAAGCGAGGCAGAATTCTCTTCAGATGGGATTTATGTGCAGCAGTGTACTCACATATGGTTTCAAAATGGAGGCTCAGGATTTATGAAGAGGCCAAATGGTACGTTAATGTGCCGCAGATGTCCTGGGGGAGGGAGCAGTCGGCAGCGGTGCATGTGTTTAATGAAAACTAATCGCTTTGATGGGCCTAATCAGGATTACCCTCTGATCAATACCACCTTTAGTCGGTTCCTGGCCATCCTGGGCTGGATTACAGACGCTTTCAAGCCCTCGTTTCTGCAGCTGGAATGAAGAGCTTTAAAAACAGAAAGGATGCAAGGTTTCCGGTATAGTCGCCCAAGTCTGCTTGCTCAACCTTGACAGAGCCGGAGCACAGAGAGGCTAATGTATGTGATTAAATGCTAACGTGATCTCTTCACTCAGTGTGGGAGTTCAAGCTAATGCAGGCCATCAATGAACATGTGCAAATTCCTTTGAGGATACTGTAAGCACCACACAGGTTAGATTAGATTCATAGCTGCTCTCTGATGCCCACAAATTGAAACACATTTTCCCAGATATTGGGAAGGCAAGAGTAAAAACAAGAGTAAAAAAAAGCAAATAAAGTATGATAGAGATTCGTTTTTTGGGCGAACTCTCTCTTTAACTTCCACTCAAACAGACAAAAGGTGCTATTGATGTGTAGATCTAGCAACACAGGCTCATTGTGAAAACGTAACCCTGTATACATTTCTGGAGAGCGCGAATTATGTAGCCAGAGCTACGAATGGCTGCATTTAGTCTTTAAAACGGACACTAAGAGCGCGGTATGACACTGCAGACGGCTTCTGTTTCTTTTCGCATTACTAGCTAACCACTTCCCTCCATGTGGACGGCATTTCCGCCCTTACCAGGTAGCCCAGTAGCTCGCCATGTACGTCGGTGAACTTGAGATGCAGAGAGGAGTTGACCACAACAACAGGGTGAGAGTCCAGAGAAGAACGGCCAGCGAAGAAAGCAGGTAAAACAAAAGGCAAAAAAATAAAAAAAACAAGTAAATAACATGGTAGGAAGGTGGTAAGATCTGAAAACATGGTAATAATCAGGCAGCCACAAGGGCTTTTCTTTTTCTGGATTGCTTTTGAAAACACTATCGATTGAGTTTAGGGAAGGGGTGATCGGGTCAATCGCTGCTTTTGAAAACACTTTCGATTGAGTTTTAGGGAAGGGGTAATCGGGTCAATCGCTGCTTTTTAAAATACTTTTGATTGAGTTTAGGGAAGGGGGTGATTGGGTCAATCGCTGCTTTTGAAAACACTATCGGTTGGGTTTAGGGAAAGGGTGATCGGGTCAATCACTGCTTTTGAAAATACTTTCGATTGAGTTTAGGGAAGGGGTGATCGGGTCAATCGCTGCTTTTGAAAACACGTTCGATTGAGTTTAGGGAAGGGGGTGATCGGGTCAATCGCTGCTTTTTAAAATACTTTTGATTGAGTTTAGGGAAGGGGGTGATTGGGTCAATCGCTGCTTTTGAAAACACTATCGGTTGGGTTTAGGGAAAGGGTGATCGGGTCAATCACTGCTTTTGAAAATACTTTCGATTGAGTTTAGGGAAGGGGTGATCGGGTCAATCGCTGCTTTTGAAAACACGTTCGATTGAGTTTAGGGAAGGGGGTGATCGGGTCAATCGCTGCTTTTGAAAACTCTTTCGACTGAGTTTAGGGAAGAGAGTGATCGGGTCATTTGCTGGTTTTGAAAAAACTTTTGACTGTGTTTAGGGAAGGGGGTGATCGGGTCAATCGCTGCTTTTGAAAACACTTTCGATTGAGTTTAGGGAAGGGGGTGATCGGGTCAATCGCTGCTTTTGAAAACACTTTCGATTGAGTTTAGGGAAGGGGGTGATCGGGTCAATCGCTGCTTTTGAAAACACTTTCGATTGAGTTTAGGGAAGGGGGGGATCGGGTCAATCGCTCCTTTTGAAAACACTATCGGTTGGGTTTAGGGAAGGGGGTGGGTGGGGATTGGTCAGTCGTTCGGGCAGTCAGTGGACAACGGTCTCTGATGGATTTATGTAAAAGCAGCAGGTGCGAATGGCACTCGAGAGAGACATTTGAGATCTGAAAAAGCATACACAGCGGCCTCTGGGGGATTCACAAAAACAAAAACTGCAAAAATACATACCTCCTGGGACGTATTTCGTGCTTTCCAGAAATGCATATATGACTATGTATCAATAATGAGCCTGGGTTGAGATCTATGGTTATGACAACTATGGGTTGTTGTTAAACCTTTATATAATGAAGCTTCCTATGCACTAAGTAGGCCTGTATTTCAGGTCACTCATTTGTCACATGATGTGATTTGCGTGACCTAAACCACAACCTAAAATGCCAAAAAGACACTTGGTCTGAATTTCACACTAACCTTCTCCTGTGCCAGCTCTCGTTCAGCTTTGTGGGTTTTCTCCAGGTCTTGCCGAACCTGCTCCATCTCGGCACGCAGGCGGTCCAGGGCGGCTTGGTGATCTTGAGCAGACCGCTGTCGTTCCTCCTCCCGCAGAACACCCAACTCCATCAGCTGCTGTTTCCTCTGACTGTGAGCCGCCAACACCTCCTTCCTTAAAGAATGAACCTGGGCCTCCAGATCAGAGATGGTCTGGTCAAAAAGGCAAATGACAGTATGTGTAAACCCATGTAGAGTAGTCAACATTCAAAAAGTTTTTCAAAAGTATACCAAAACAACAATGGGTGTTGTTTAATGGTTTTAAAATGACTTTAATAAAAGGTGATGAACCACTTCAAATGTTGACTACTCTATGAATGTGCATGTGTTTACGGAATACTAAATTTAGGAAGTCAACACCAGCCAATTTGAACGTTATCACTCAATTGAATGGGCGTTTTCAGTGGTTATCAGATGATAGATATGGGCTAGTACACAACACAAAGCACTATTGAACCACCAAATATTTGCAAAGGTGCCACCATGATCCATATACATATAATAAATATATTTAATTAAGATTGTAACATGATACAAATACATCCCATATATGAACTGAAATCCCATTTTGCTCTAAATTCTTTTCAGTTTCCTCCTTTCTGATCTCATAGACAGTTAATTTCGCTTTACTTTTTACAAAATTCTACAGTCGACCATAGCATCTTTTCTTACTAACATATTTGAAACCAAAAAATAACACTTCTATAAAGAAGTTTTTACCACAATTAGTACAAAAAGATGGATGGATGAATGGATGGATGGATAAATGGATAGTCGTAGAGATGGATGGATGGATAGATGGATCGAAAGATTGATGGATAGATGGATAGAGTGATAGATGATAGATAGATAGATAGATAGATGATAGATAGATAGATAGATAGATAGATAGATAGATAGATAGATAGATAGATAGATAGATAGATAGATAGATAGATAGATGGATGGATGGATGGATGGATGGATGGATGGATGGATGGATGCATGGATGGATGGATGGATGGACAGATGCCTGCCTGCTTGCCTATCGCCTGTGTATCTGACTATGACTCTGGATTTGCCTACATACATCTGTTTGCTCCTGATTGTGATCATTGCTTGCCTGACCATCTCTATTAATAAAACCTGCATTTGGATCTGCACCCTGTTGTCAGCATCCCGTTCACATTACAATTTACCTATTTATCTAATTAATACAGGGATTTGCCACCAATTTCAGGGTTTCTAACAGGGTCGTAAGCAAAACTGACAGTAATAGCCCCTATGAAAAGAGAGAAAGATGATTGAATTGAAACAAAACTGTATTGTAAATAAAACATTCAGTTTTCCAGAGTTCTTCAAATTTGACAAAACAACAAACTAAAAATAAAAGGTAAAATGTAATTAATTTTTGTGCTAAAAACTCCAAAAAACACACCAAGCAAAAAGAGCAAGAGAGAGAGAGAGACACACATAGAGAGAACCTTGGAGAAACAAGCCAAGCAGGAGCAGTGGAGCATTTGTGCCCATTCTGGCCAGGAAGAGGAAAACAGACACCACAGTCTCCGATCTCTGAGCCACAAGAGTTCAACATCAAAGCTCGGCATTCCACAAAGGTCAGTGGTTTGATTTAATGAGCAAAATTAGCGCAAATCAAAGGTCAGTTACCCATGGGGACGAGCTACCACTGCCATTTCTCATTTTGGGAAGATGAAAAACCTCATCGAGACCACTTACCAATGGCCTATTGCATTAACTTGAGTAGATAGATTACGTAAAAAAAAAAGAAAGAAAAAAAAAAATCAGAGCCTACTCCATGAGAATGAGCAGAATAGACCTGTTTGAGATCTTGTTCAGAGAGTCAAGAACCATCTGACCTATGGTTCACACTTGAAGGACAGCGGTTTGAAGAATTGCTAGCGTAGTTTACTGCTAGTAGCATTAGGGTGGAAACATTTTTCTAAGCCATCAGACAGTTGACATAAAGCTGTATACACACATTTCTTATACAGTTGAAATCAGAATTATTATATAATTTCTTTTTAAATAATTTCCCAAATGGTGTTTAACAAAGCAAGGAGTCTTTCCTGTAATATTTTTTCGTTTGGAGAAAGTCTTATTTGTATTATTTTGGCAAGGATAAAAGCAGATAAAATAAAAAAAAAATACATTTTAAGGTCAATATTATTAGCTTTAATAAGCAATATATATATATATATATATATATATATATATATATATATATATATATATATATATATATATATATATATATATATATATATATATATATAATAACTTTCCTACTTACTCTAACATGCCTAATTTACCTGGTTAAGCTTTAAAATTGCACTTTGCTGAACACTATTACCTTGAAAAATACACTACTAAAGTCTTGTCGTCAATCTTAATTGTAATAGAAGAAGGTGTATTTTTCCCATGAATCATCTGTTAAACTGCATCCTAATCAACACAAATACTGCAGAAGACATATTGGAACTGGCATGGACCCAAAATTCTCACAAAAAAAAACAGTCAAGTTTGGTGAAGGAAAAGTTATGGGTTACTTTTAGTATGGGGGCATGCGAGACATCTGCAGAGTGGATGACAACATCAACAGCCTGAGGTATCAAGACATTTGTGCTGCCCATTGCATTACAAACCACCCAATTCTTCAGCAGCGTAGCGCTCCTTTAAATACTTCAGCCTCCACATCACTGTTCCTGAATGTAAAGAAGGTCTTGGTGCTCCAGGATTGGCCAGCCCAGTCACCAGAAATGAACATTATTGAGCAAGTTATTTGAGTCATTGCAGAGATGTATGGATCCGGCCCATCAAGCTTATAGGAGTCATACACAATATCAATTCTTTTTCCACAGCAGCATGACTATATATTCTATACTGGACATTATATCTGTTGGGTGACTAGACTTTTGTCTAAGCAAAGTCAGACCTTACAGTCCTGTAATGTAATGTAATGTGTATTTATATAGCGCATTTATTGTGTATGGCCATACACCCAAAGCGCTTCACAATCATGAGGGGGGTCTCTCCACACTACCACCAGTGTGCAGCATCCACTTGGATGATGCGACGGCAGCCACAGGACAACTCCTGCTATAGGTGGAGTGGAGGGACAGTGATCGAGCCAATTCGGTGGAAGGGGATGATTGGGAGGCCATGATCGTAAGGGCCGATAGAGGGACTTTTGGCCAGGACACCGGGGTTACACCCCTGCTCTTTCACGAGAAGTGCCATGGGATTTTTAATGACCGCAGAGAGTCAGGACCTCGTTTTAACGTCTCATCCGAAAGACGGCGCCCACTGACAGTATAGTGTCCCCTTCACTTTTACTGGGGCATTAGGACTCACACAGACCACGGGTTGAGCGCCCCCTGCTGGCCTCACTAACACCACTTCCAACAGCAACCTAGTGTTCCCTAGTGGTCTCCCATCCAGGTACTAACCAGGCTCAGCCCTGCTTAGCTTCAGTGAGTAACCGGTCTTGGGCTGCAGGGTGATATGACTGTGGCAGTCCTAATTAAATAACTCAAAATCAAGGCATCATGTTTTATTTTGGTCAAATCAGCGTAATCTAGAGGCCTTTGCCTTTCATATGAGCCACTTCTGATCCCAAAGGATGAACTTAAAGTCAAATTATTAATTGTTGTGCCTAAAACTTGGAAAGGCGACAAGACTTTTGTCAAATAGTGTCGATCCACTTGTTTAGTGATGACGTGTTGGTGACGTATGTAATACAGTTTCCGCGTCCAAGCCGCCACTCATTTGAATTGAAAAATCAATTGTTTATGATAATTTTTATTCATATCACACAATAAAGTTAATTTTATATAAAGTCCTAGTGTACACAACAATCTCTGGGCTTGCTGCATCACAAATACCAAAATTTTAACAATTTATAAAAAAATTAATCACTTTCTGGGCATTGGATATTATGCATGGAAATATAAATTGCCATCGTGATTTTCGAAAGCATTAAATCGCTTTGTAAACGTTTATTATTACCATTTCATGAGTCTCCCCATTCAGTTGAATAGAGCGCTCGGACCCGGAAGTCACTTCGCGTGACGTCACACTTAACAAGAGGATTATGTACAGTCATCATGGCAAAGATAAAATAAATCAGTTATTAGAAATGAGTTATTAAAACTATGATGCTTAATAATTCAGCTGGGCTAATAAAACTATACTTCCAAATCATCCTGAATAATCAAAGTAAACCCTCAAAGACAAAGTGAATGACTTTAATGTGTCCACTAAATCAATTTGAGAAGAACAGACTCCTCAGAAGATTTTATTGCTTAGTATTGTTTTCCTCCCACTCTGTGACACTTGTTATCAACAGAAAACTGGTTGGAACAGTGCTGAACAAAAGGCTGGAATAATTATGTCTTTGTTTTTTCTTTGAAAGAAGCCTCATATGCTCATTAAGGCTGCATTAATAGTGTGAATAATATTACAATTGAATATGTTTATTATTTATTTAACAATCCAATGTATTCTTGTAGTGGAAAATCAGAATGTTCAGCAGCCATTGCTCTAGTCCTCAGAAAATGATTCAGAGACCACTGTAATATGCTGATATGGCACTGATATGGTTAATTATTATCAACAGTTGTAATCAATGTTGAAATAAGTTTTCTGCTTGCTTTTTTCTGGAAACTGCTGTGCTTTTTTGATGAACAAACTAAAAAATATATAACACTTTCATGAAATTACATACATTTTAAGTCAAAATTATCAGAATTTTTCTTCTCTTTCTCAAATATTTCCCAAATGATGTTTAACAGAGAAAGACATTTTTTACAGTATTTCCTTTATTATTTTTTCTCCTGGAGAAAGTCTTATTATGGAGCAGGCCCTATTGGAACTGCTCTGTTTATTGTTGTTCTCTAGAATGAATCACATTTTTTACTCTAAACATGCTCAAAAACTCACAAAACTTTGCACACCACACTCCAGGGGCCTCATGTATCAACGCTGCGTACCCACAAAAACTTTGCGTACGCCAAGTTTCACGCTCATGTTTGGATTTACTAACCATACGTTCACATTGAAAGAGGTGAGAGCGTCAAAGTAGCCGGAAGTCATTCATTTTCTCTGATAGCCGGCGGCGATAAGCGGCGAGGAGCAGAGCGACGCGTCTTCGCCAGTGTAGGCGTTGAGGAGAGTTGAAATCAAGTCAACTTAATGGTAATGAGCTATGACGCGGTTTGGTTGCAAGCAATCAGAATGTAGAAGTCCAATGCTTGAGAGGAGTTCAGAGAACACAGACCTGTGAACTTTGGTTCCAACCACAGTTGTTCCCAGGGGTTTGATTATTGCGGTCACCGGATTTTCAATTATTTACAATGTTTTCTTACAGGAACATACATTAAATAAGTTACTGGCGAGTTACTGATGTGCATTAATGTTATATATATATATATATATATATATATATATATATATATATATATATATATATATATATATATATATATATAAAAATATATATATATATATATATATATATATATATATATATATATATATATATATATATATATATACAGTTGAAGTCAGAATTATTAGCCCCCCTGAATTATTAGCGCCCCTGTTTATTTTTTTCCCCAATTTCTGTTTAATGGAGGGAAGATTGTTTCAGCACATTAATAAGCATAATATTTTTAAAAACTTTTTTCTAATAACTGATTTATTTAAATTTTTAAGACACTTCTATACAGCTTAAAGTGACATTTAAAGGCTTAATTAGGTTAATTTAGAATAGGCAAGTTATTGTATAACGATGGTTTGTTCTGTAGATTGTCGAAAAAAAAAATAGCTTAAAGGGGCTAATAATTTTGTCCCAAAAATGGTTTTTAAAAAAATTAATAACTGCTTATATTCTAGCTGAAATAAAACAAATAAGACTTTCTCCAGAAGAAAAAATATTATCAGACATACTGTGAAAATGTCCATGCTCTGTTAAAAATCATTTGGGAAATATTTAAAAAAGAAAAAAAAAATCAAAAGGGGTCTAATAATTATGACTTCAACTGTATATATACATATATTATATAAAAAAGCGAGAATCGACCGCGACAGTACAAAACACTATCACTGCTTCAGATTTTTTCAGACATATTCACCTTATTCTCAGCTGACGAGCGGGCGCTGCCATTTGAATCTTTTTGTCTCGCGACTTCCGGTCACATTCACTTCCATTCATTTTTTGAAGTTTAATTTAATATTTTCTTATTATATTATGCTACTTGGTCTGTGTAGTCATGCAAACATTTGTTTGTTGAGCAAGTAGTTTGGCCATTTTCTACCGTTTATTATTCCTAGTCATTTCTCACATAGGCGACTGAATCGGAAATTTTAAGACAATCGCGAAAACAGGCGCACTTCCGCATTTTAGAATAAGGTCAATAGACACATTGGATAATTAAGTGGAGCAAAGCCACACCAAACGCAACTTGATCTTCCATTGTTAAATAAATTTGATAAGAAGTGCGCAACATTTTCACGCTAGAAAGCATGTTTTATGCAGGAATGTAACTGATATGCTGCATCGGCTCCTTTAAATACGAGATTAATGTAGCGAATTATGACACTCTCGCCGCCGGAGCTGAAGGCAGACAGCGATGTCACCAGGGCAGCCACTTGGAGGCTCTCACTGCTTTCGGTGTGAACGCAAAGTAATGATGAAATAAACGTGGACGTGCATTAGCCCACGCCAACTTCATGTCTGGCGTACGTGCATTTCTTATGTGTTTGTTTTATTTCAACTGGCGACTACTAGAGGCAGTTGTGTAAATTGCACTCTACAAAGTATCTTTGAGTCGTGCAATGGCAGCAGTATGGGACGGGATCATCCGCATGTCCAGCAGGTATATAAGGTTTCCATACCATACAGTTGACCAGTCCAACATTAAAGCGAAATTTGCAGCGATCGTCGGTTTTCCTAATGTAGTGAGAGCGATCGACTGCACGCACACTGCTATAAAGGCGCCATCTGAAGACGGATTTGCATATGTGAATCGGAAACATTTCCATTCAATAAATGTGCAAATAATATGTGATGCTCAAATGCACTTAACATAATACACACACTTATTATGATCCTACTTGTGATGAGGAGTAGGCAAAATCTGATATGTAATGGGGGAACAAAGAAGAATGATTCGCTGGATTCGAACCGGGTTCATGATCGATTGAGTCAAAACATGTTGCCATGCGCTTTACAAGCTACGCCACTGACGCTGCTGTTGCACTCTCTATTTAGTCATGTTGTCTCTGCCAATCAAACGGTGATGGGTGGGAATCACTCAACTAGCTCATTCCAAAGAGGTGTGCTATTTGCACTTAGCCTAAATAAACATTAAAAAAATTTACACCTTTACATCGGACCATTTATTTTTTAATTCACTCACAGTGCGATATTCAGACCCCGCTGCGTTAGCTGCGTCAGCTAAACTCTCCCACTCTATTTTTTTTCTTTTGTTATTAATTCCGAAGGACAAACTTGCAAATAACACAGTTTTTCTCAGGTCTACCTCCGATAGGCGCACCTCCAATTCACATTCTGTTCAAAGTTTCTCTTCTTGCTTGCTTTTGCCATTGCTTTTTCATTAGGTTTTGCCAAAGTGGAGTCATTACCATATTCATATATGGGAGGAGGAAGGGAGGGGTTTTGCATTTGTGCACGTGCGTTCAGTTTCACGTTAATTCGGATGTACAAAGACAATATATGTGGGATTCCACGTTCGCAGTGTTTCATACATCTGAATTTTTTACTGCATACGCACATTTACAGCTTTGTCCGTACGCAATGTTTTAGTATGAATTCAATGCAAGTCTTTGTACATGAGGCCCCAGAAGTGGCGAAAATTACGTTTGAATAAGTTTTCAGTAATGAGTGTGGCAAAAAGACTTTACAGCGCCACCTATGCACTTTTGACAAATAATATATGCTTTTTATTCTGCTAGAATAAAAGCAGTTTTTTTTTTTTTTAACTATTATTAAGGTCAATATTAATAGCGACATTAAGCAATATTTTTTTGGATTTTGTCTAATTAACATTTAAATGGCATTTTAAGCTAAATACCATTAATCATAAGCCTGGTTTATACTTCTGTGTCAAGTGACCGGCGTAACCCACGGCGCATGCAACGCGTGTAGCTGTGCATTTATACTTCTGCGCGCTGTCTCTGTTGGTCTGCATTAACACTTCCGAAACGCTATTTGGCACTGAGGTGTAAATGTGTCGAGTTTCTTCGCTGGTGTTTTGCTTTTCCTGAAAACTTCCTGGATGTACAAGCGGCTCAAACTCGCTCATTTTGAGGCAGGAACCGGCGGACGTGCAACCACTTTAACCATGAGGTAAACACAAAACAAAACCTTCCATCCGGAGCTCCTTCACGGGACTCCACACTTGTAAACAATTGCTCGCGCCATTCGCGCGGCTCTCTGTCCCGCCCAGACTCGTCAGCGCTGTAGCTACATTTTTTGAGAGGTGTACGTCAGTGACGCCGACATCCACGGCGAAGGGCTATGCGTCAACGCCGTAGCACACGCGTGCGTTTGACCCATAAGTATAAATCAGCCTTTAAAAATCTCTAGTAACATATTACGTACAGTCATCATGGCAAAGATAAAATAAATTTATAATTAGGAACTAGTTAATAAAATATGTTCAGAATTGTGTTAAAAAAATGATCTTTCAATTAAATAGAAATTGGGGGAAAATATACAAGGGGGCTCATAATGCAGGAGGGCTAATAATTCTGACTTCTGAATGTTTTTATTGTCATTTTTGATAAATAACATGTAAAATACAATCTAATACAAAACAGTAATTTTACAAAACATTATCACTTTTATAGATTTCTTTTTTTTTAATAAGAAAACAGGCTTTGTGATCTTGAGAGACTTTTAAAACAAAAGAAAACAAGAGTGAATGAACTAACAATAACGGCACCTGACGAATAACCCACTACAAAAACAGGAATATTTATAAATAGAGTTCCTAAACTCCAAACATAGTACCCCTCTTTACACACCGTTTGACACTACATAATGCATGTTTAGCGTTAGCAATTAAAACCGCAGTTGAATCTAACAGCCGCACAGACACCAGCTAATCCTGTCCGTAATAATCAAGTAACATCTTGATATCCAATAATCTGCGCTCCCAAAGCATTTAACCCTCGCGCAGATGACGGCGTGATGTTGGCAGTCCCTCGCCTGCTCCTCGCGCTCCCAAACATCCCGGGGAGGAGACTGCTAAGTGCATCACGTGGCTCGGCTGTCGGAAAAAAGCATCTGAAGTTGTTTTGTGGCCACTTGGGGGGAAAAGCTGCGAACTTCAAAGCCGTGTCGCACAAACACCCAGATGCCAAGACTGCGCGCGGGATCCAATACGGCCTGAGCGGCGCAGCACCAGCCTACACGCTGCTGCAACGGCACAAAGCTATTAGATCTCGGCTCCGAGGAGCCTTTAATCTATAATTCCCTCTTAAACTGGACTCTGGGAAGAATTTTCTGATGCATCTTTGATGGGCTTGGACGTGCTTTTATGAAAAGGAGCCGAGAAAACTAGCACAGAAAATGAAAGGCAATAAGCACTGCGAATGTCACATCAGATGATGTAACTTCAGCGCTTTAACAAAAGAATTTAATTAAAACCAAGCCAGAAAGATAGGAATGTAGGACAGGCTGATATAGTCTGTTATTTATGCGCACGTTCATTAAAAACAAAGAGAGACAAAATGCAAATGAAAGAAGATATGAAAGGGCTAGCCAAAGCACACACTAAAACAAACTGTGCTTGCTGTAAATTCATGGAGGTGAAAAATCCCTGTCAATGCTACTCAAGCTCACCTACAGAAATACACATACTAATAGTTTTGGTTTGGTTAACATCCAGTCCCGGATTGGCTAATCGGGAGAATTCCCGGTGGGCCGGTCCGTTTTTTGGCCGCGAGTGCCGGTGTCCCTAGCTGCTTGCACTCTCAGCAGTCTCACTTTTTCATTTATTTATTTATTTGACTTTAGCCTCACTCTTTTTATCCATTATTTTGCCGCAGCTCCGCTCTTTTTATTTACTTTCTCGCAGCCCTGTGAGCTATCATCTATTATTCCACCCCAAACAGCGGCACTTTAGTGAATATTAATTAATATTAATGAATATTACACCTGCTCAATAAAAATCAGATGATTCAATACATTAATAAATCTGACATAACTTGATCAGCAATCTAAAAAGAATATAGGGTAAAAATAAAAAAAAGTAGTAGACATCAATAGCAGCAGATAACAGTGCAATACTTATCGTTTATCCCCGAACACAACACCTTAACAGTGCCATCATGGTCAAGTGGTTAGCACATTGCGTTACGACGCCCCCGATCCGAGTTCGAACCTCTCCAGAGTCAAAAGTAAAAATATTTTTTTCATTTTTAGTGTTAAGATATATAAGAATATATATATATATATATATTCAGTTGAAGTCAGAGTTATTGGCCCCCTTCAATTTTTTTTCTTCTTTTTTAAATATTTTCCAAATGATGTTTAACAGAGCAAGGACATTTTCACAGTATGTCTGATAATATCTTTTCTTCTGGAGAAAGTCTTATTTGTTTTATTTCGGCTAAAATGAAAGCAGTTTGTAAATATTTATGAACAATTTTAGGGACAAAATTATTAGCCCCTTTAAGCTATATTTTTTCTCGATAATCTACAGAACAAACCACTGTTATACAATAACTTGCCTAATTCCCCTAACCTGCCTAGTTAACTTAATTAACCTAGTGAAGCCTTTGAATGTCACTTTAAGCTGTATAGAAGTGTCTTGAAAAATATCTAGTAAAATATTATTCACTGTCCTCATGGTAACAATAAAATAAATCAGTTATTAGAGATGAGTTATTAAAATTATTATATTTAGAAATGTGTTGAAAAAATCTCTCTCTCTCTCTCTCTCTCTATATATATATATATATATATATATACATATATATATATATATATATATATATATATATATATATATATATATATATATATATATATGTGTGACGACCGTTACAAAGAACTATCTATAAAAAATTAATGTTCTCATATTTATGAAAAACATTTGAAGTTCTAAAGCAGCTGAGTCCTTTAAAAAGACATGTTAGTGTCATTTGAAACTGAATTGGAAAACTTAAAAAAAAAAAAAAAAACTTTATTTTAATATAGTCAGTCGTCGACTGAGGTGGGCCGGTCTAAGGCTTGAAACTCCAGAGCTAAAAAGGAGTCCCACTCCGGCCCTCTTAACATATATAGAACCCTAGCATTACAAAAATTATTCTGTATAGTGGAAAAAAAAAAAGTCAGATTGGTCAAATGTTCATTGTGTTAAGAAAACAAATGGTTCTTCTAATAACCAATAACCAGGGCCAGACAGAATCTGTGGACATTATTTGCTATTTCTGCGAAGAATTATATTAAAAACATATGCGGATTTATGCGGAGTGATTTCGGAAGTATCATAACTAAAAACTTAAAATAATAAGTTTAAGAAATAATAATATTAATAAATATTAACAATAACACATTTACCTTTTATTTAATGTTTACAATGCAAATCTAATTAGACGCTAGTTTTTTTTTTCATATATCTACTACAACAGCGGTTTTCAACAGGGGGGTCGCGGCCCACAAGGGGGGCTCAACGAGCTCTGTAGGAGGGCCAAGTCATATTTTAAAAAATTTTTAGCAGTGGACAATTAGGAGAATGATCATGTTGCCTTAGTTCATTTTATCCCCTAGTTCAGTGGTCCTCAACCACCGGTCCATGGATCAATTGGTATCTGGCCACACAAGAAATCATTAATTCTTTCTGTTTTGTTTATTATCAGAGTCTAAACAATCTTTTATTTTGAACTGTCTTTTATTTTGAAAAATTAACACTCTCTCACTTACGTCTCGGTCACTTGAGCACCCAAATTTAACCTACAAGCAGCAAAATGAGTAAGAAACAGACAAAAGTTTCTTTGTTAAGGGAAAAAGGCCAAGTGAAGGACCTGCGAACTGCCAAAGAATAGATCCGCAACCCATTTGTCAACAAATCAGGTGAATCCAGCATGGCTTTGCAAGAAGATCAACTGATGGAGATCACAAATAGATTTGCAAAAGTTTGTTGTTTCCAATAGAGGTGCGCGGCGTGACACGCTTGCACCAATGAACCCCGGGCCGTGACGTGAGCACACCGCGAGTCACTTGACAAGAATTGACCGAGCTTCAGCTTGTATGGTATATTCCCATTTCGGTAAGACTAATTTTAAATTTTCTCAGACAAACACAGAACTTTGTAATTTTCTCCATAATTAAAACTCAGGGCGAAAGTAAAGTTTTGTCAGTTTGTCATCCTCTGAGAAAACGGGTTAATGGTCGCATAGCAACCTATGAACCTATGCTTTAATATTTTACATTAGGCTATTATTCATTCATTGATTCATTTTCTTTTCGGCTTAGTCCCTTTATTAATTCGGGGTCGCCACAGCAGAATGAACCGCCAACTTATCCAGCACATGTTTTGAGCAGTGAATGCCCTTCCAGCTGCAACCCATCTCTGCGAAACATTAGGCTGGTATTTGTGCATAAGCATATCTAGATATAGTAATAAACATACCGTTTGTTTAAAAACATTTTTTGTCATCATTACTGCAAATTTATATAAGCGATTATATATCATTAAATGTGGAGGGGGTCCTACAATATTTTCTGGGGTCTCAGACAAAAAAAGGTTGAGAACCACTGTACTACAAGACAGAATTTTATATTTTTTACAAACTGTATTGTAAATGAATCATATCAACATTTTAATATTAGTCAATAATTTTATGGAAATTAATTTAAAACTGAACAAATACAAATTTACACACATTTACTCAAGTAAATGAATAGACTCAACGATAGGCCAAAAATCTGCAGTAATCTGTGGATTTCTGTGCACGCAGATTCTGTTTAGGCCTTCTAATAACAACAAACTACAACAACTCAAAATTGCTACACCGCTTTTAAAAATGCTGAGTTGCACACACCTTCCTTCATGCTGTCCCAACACAAATCGATAAATTTAATTTAAATGTTTTTACAAATTTGACGCTTATAAATAACGCTCCATAATTGTGTCGATTCAGCACATTTTAAAGGTGCTGTATGTTTTTGTCTCTTCTAAAGCATACAAATATTTAAAAAGAATGCTAAGTGAACATTCTTGTTTATCTGAAAAAAAAAAAGTTAAAGTCAGAAATTCTGCTTTGAGAATGTGAGTTACGTGCCAGAACGCTGTCTTTGTTTTGGTCGTTTAACCTGCCTGATGTAGTACTGACCGGGCGCAGCCCTGCTTAGCTTCAGTGGGCGAACATGTGAGAGTTGCAGCTAGCTGCCAGTGTGTTGTAGTAAACATCACAAATAAACCACACTGAATATTCTTAAAAGGCACTATAAAAAAATAAATAAAGATTATTATCGCATCCCATCGCAGCGTGCAGATGGAGCGTGCAAACAGTGCTAATTTTCACTGCGTTTTATAGTTTGCTTTATCCAGCAAAGGAGCCCAGTTTGGGGCATTTTACTTTTTTAGGCCGTACTCACACTAGGTACAGTTGCCTTGAACCGGGCCAAAGCACGCTTGTCCCCCCTCCCGTCTCCCCCGACGGCCCGCGCTCACACCATATCGGGCCTCGGCACGCTTACGTCATCGCTGCTGCGCTGTTCAGTGAAGAGCTCTCTATGGCAAGCCTTTTTAACATTTAAATCTTTGTTCTGACTCCATAAATATATTTAGAGATATCTCTAATTATATTTTGACTAGTCATAATTATAATTCCACTACTCAGAATGGCAATTAGAGATATCGGAAATTACAATTGTACTAGTACGAAATCAGATTGGAGATATCTGCAAATATATTATGACTAGTCATATTCCTCCATTGACTTCCATTGAAAAATATTTGCAGATATCTCTAAATGAGTTTTGATTAGTCACAATTGTAATTAGAGATATCTCCAAATTAATTTTGACTAGTAACAGTTGTAATTAGATATATCTCTAACTGAGTTTTTACTAGTCATAATACATTTGGAGATGTCTTTAATTCGTCGTATTTAGAGATATTTACAAATATATTCGAAGATATCTCTAATTAATTTACTAATAGTCGAATTACAGTTGTAGATATCTTGAATTGGTTTAAATGCTAAAACGGCTTGCCATACGCTCTCATCCAGTAGCACAGTGGAGATTTCTCTTGTTGTATCGTTTCAGTCGTTTGTCATGCAGTGACATTCAGTCAAATATTTCGCCAAACAGTCCTTAGGGATGCGGTGACATGCAGTCAGATATTTCACCGGACAGATCCGCCACTTTTGGCGCTCATAAACAATCATAAAGCCCTCGTGCTGCAGGAATGAGGAGGTCTGCTGAAGGCGCGCAGCTGTCGTGCAGTGAGGGGTTTGCGTCTTTAATAAACTACGGCAGATCACTTTGCGTTCAGTGATTTGCGATCACTGAACAGTAAGAATGATTAATAAATCCATATGAAACAGTGCCTTAAAAGTCACGTCTCGCTTTCAGTTTCGGGCTTTGGCGCGTTTTGCACTCACACACAAGCGTACCGCGCCAAAGCCCAAGTGATCCACGCTCAGGCACACCAACCGGGCCAGGGCCGGCCAAGAGAACCGTGCTTAAGCCCGATTCAGCGCACTCACACTTCTCAAATGATCCGGGAAACTGCCTGGGCACGGTACGGATGGCATAGTGTGAGTAGGCCCTTAATTCAGGACAGAGATATGGCATGGGAACGAATATTGTTTACGAGTCGTTTCTATCTAAAGAGTCTTTTAATAAATTAGGTATGTTAACTGTAAGTAATAGAGTGTGTTTTTTAAAACTGGGAATGGTACGTAAAATGTTTAATAATGTGGTTCCTATTTATGTGATGAACTATTTTCAAATGGTGAGGCAACAGCATTCATACAATACTAGGAGTTGGGATTTTAATATTTGTTTATTTAAATTTAGAAGTTTAGTGGGGAAAAATATGTTTTTATATAGGAGTGCAATCATGTGGAACAAACTACCAAAATCAATCAAGCAAATAAAAGATTTAAGGTTGTTCAAAAAAGCTATCAAAAGACGGTTGTTTGATGAGGATAATTAGTTTGCATGGTGGACGAGGATGTTTTAATTTATATGTTACTTGAGTGTGAATAGGGTTGCGGCTGGAAGGCCATTAGCTGTGTAGAACATGTGCTGGATAAGTTGACTGTTCGTACCGCTGCGGCGACTGTTTGTTTTATGCATCATTGGTATTTTGAAGCCATACATTGTTTTTATTTAACAGAGGACCACAATGGAAATAAGCCCAGGGCTTTATTGTGTTTTTATCCTCGACAGTTTTTTTTAACAAAGTGTATGGAATACTTTTTGTACAGTTTGTCTAAAATCTGTCAAATAAAATTCAATTCAATTCAATTATTCACTGTATTTTCCCAAAGGAATCAATATTGTGCACATTCATTATCACAATATATTGAATGATTGAACATTGATCTGCAGTGTACAATGTGCACTGTAAAATAGTTGACTCGTTTAAAATTGTGAGGCAACTTGCTGCAGAGCTTTTTGAGTTGACTCAACTTAAATTGAGTCAAGTCAAATAGCCCTGCAGCAAGTTGCCGTACAATTTTAAGTTGAGTCAATCTCCTTTTTTATAGCAGTGCCTCTGTGAAATTGAAACTAAGCATCATCTAAACAGGTTTTGCAAACCCTTTGCTAGTAAAACGTTTGAAGGGAAACAGGAAGGTCACAACTAAAGACAATGGACGTCAGTCCCTCCAAAATACTGTTTGTGTTGCAAACTCAATTAGCATTTTCAAGGACGACAGCACCATTCTGGATAAAAGATGGATGGTGCGATCCAAATCTCCGTCCGAAATGCATTTGCATGTCTTTAAGGGTTCAACACCAAGCAAAGCCCAGCGAAAAGCGTCAGTGCATGCTCAGCTTCAGTGATGTCTGGCCAGAGATTAAAACCCTTTTCATCATCGAGGACCCATCTGGTGGCGTGAACCCGTCTGCTGAAGCCCATCTTCAGTGACCCATCACAGCTGGACTGAAGGACTCATGATCGTGCTGTTTTGTGTTTTCTAGAGTTCAAAAGAGCGCCTGAAATCAAGACAATGCCATTAGATGACTGCTTAAAACCAGCCGTGATTTAGCAAACACTCAGTGTCCTCAACCAAATGTCCTGAAATGTGGAGGGAGATGTTTCTGAACGATGACTTTTAGATACACTCCAAGAATCATTTTTGCTGCTTGTTCAAACTACTTATTTAACATGAGCTGAATCAACACAATTCTTGAGTTTTTCTGGGGACAACAATTGCTTTATGTTTAAGCCCAGAGTCTATCAATAAACTTGATAAAATGATCTTATCAGGTCTAGAAAACCCTGATTTTATCCTCCTAATGCTGTGTTCATACCAGACGCGGTGTGACGAGTGATTTGCATGTTATGTCAATGCAAACGTGCGAATAGACATCCTGAGGCGCGATACGGGCAGATGACACGAATTGCGCGGTGCGAATGGTGAGATACGTGCGAATGGCGCAGTGCGAATTGAGCGTTTTGTTCGCTTAACGCATGTTTCACGTGAATCGCTCAAGTTTAAAAATCTGAACTTCAGCGGACATTCGCACCGGGTTAACCAAACAGGAGCTTGCTCTTTTGGGGGAGTGATTGTGACGTAGCCCCTGTTGTGTATATATATATATATATTTTTTTTTTTGTATTAAATATATATATATATATATATATATATATATATATATATATATATATATATATATATATATATATATATATATATATATATATATAATCTTGATCATTTTAACTTTCCAAAAAAAATCCTCCCAACTAATGTAAACTTATGAATTCTTTCTCCAAATTAAGTCATCTAGCGAAATTCTGTTCATTTTGCAATATATAGTGCAGAAAAACAAAATACCTCAATGTCAGTTTATTTTTCCAATATCGTTCAGTCCTAGTTTGAATTGTGTTGTTTCAGCTCATTTAAAATAAGTAGTTTTGAGCAAACAGCAAATATAATTTCATGAGTGTGCGTAACAAGACCTTCCACACTCGTCCTAAACAGATAATTGAAGCAATCAAGGAACGAATGTTCCCAATCAGAAGTCTGGACAAATCCTGATTATTTTAAGAGTGTTCTGTAAAGCAGCCACCCTCTTCCTAGTCTACAGCTTGGAGATTACTTGGGCGGATGACAACCCAAAGGCTGCGATCCAAACCCCCTGCTGGTGCAAGAGACAACGTGACCGCCGTCAACAAGCCTGTTGTTTCTGGCACATCGGAAAGCAGGCCTGATCTCCAATGCCATGTCCTTTTCTGTGTTCTAATCTCTTACTGGGGAATCAAGTTCTTTGAAAGTTTGACAGCATGGTTAATTTGCAGATTCGGAGTGGTATGATGCTATACTCTATGGATTTTTAGATATTCTCCCATGCTGTTTGAACTCCATGTTACATTACAGAGAGAGAGATAGAAAAAACACTGGATATGTCAAGAATGAAATGGCAATGATATGTGGATTTGAAAGGCAGAATGAATACGTGGCTGTTCGGTGCATACAATTAAATGATTTTCTCTTCTGTAAGTGTCAGAGATGATAAGATCTATCTAGAGATCAAATCAAATGAAATATGCAGCAATTCATTACCACATAAACAAGAGTATGTTTGTGTACAAATAATCAGTATTGTCTAATAAAATCCGTTTTCAGGGCTATTGTCCAAAAAAACAGCTAATGATTAGGGTTGATATTGGTCACTGCAGGAAAAGAATAACTTTCTATTTTCACAGTTTTAATCACTTTTTCCTGTGATTGGTCTGACTTTGTATGAAATGCCTTTCTTTAAAAAGAATCAAGGATTTGTGACTTAAAATTTGTCAAAAACTCCAAAAGACTTGCTATAATATGAATTAAAGTCATTCAAGAAGTTACAAAATCTCCATTTATTCTTCAGAATTAAATTGCCAGACATCGCCCTTCATAATCTACTATAAGTATGAGCTAAAAAATGTAGCAGGAGAGTAAATATTCAGTGTTCAATCAACCTCTGTCAAAGGAGAATGGAATACTTCTCATTTAGCACATTATGTTTTATTATTTATTATTTATTTTTGTTTTAGTGCCACTATTCAGTTACAATGGCTATATTCATCAACATTAGTAATATATATTCAATATATCATTTGAAATCATAACAGTTTCTTAAAAAACAAGCATTATGCAAAAAAACAACCTGATCTCGAAAGGAAATGTAACTATATTATGTTTTGCCAGTGTAGTGGCTAATTTGTTTGAACTCATACAAGTTCTGATGGATGAAAACTTATGACTTTTAAATGGAGCTGTGGCACCAAACCTCACTCCTAAACCCAACCATCATTTGGGTGATGAGCAATTTGTACTAAAATGTACTAATGAGTTTGTATGAATTCATACGAATTAGCCACTAAATCGAAAAGTCAGGAATTAGCGAAGATCACGTTAAATGAACATACACACAACAACACTGCTAAATAAGTCATAAGTTTTTCATTTAGTCAATTATACATATTCCAAAATTCTTCCAGGAGACACCTTTTTAAACATTACCTATAAAATATTTTTGGAATAAAATGTCTTATTTCTTAAATAGGTTCTTTAATATTATTTACAAAATGTACATTGTATTAACATATGCTTTACAAACAAACTACAAATTGGTTTCTCTTCCCCTTTCAATAAATATGAGTGTTATGTCTTGAGCGGCCAATTCTACATTTTATATGTACAACCACATCTTAGAAAAGAAAACAGTTGATTATGACAGATATTTGACTGGCCTGCCTGCAGTCCTGATCTGTTTCTAATAGAGAATGCGCTGTGCATTTTGAAGCACAGAGTGTGACAATGATATACTGTTGTAAATACTGTTGTTCACCTTAAGACTTGTTTTCTGGTAAAAATGGACAAAATTATACCTAAAACACTTTATCACTTGATGTCTTCAATCCCTAAACATCTTAGATTTACATTTAGTCATTTAGCAGATGCTTTTATGCAAAGCGACTTACAAATGAGGACAAGGAAGTAATTTACACAACTATAAGAGCAACAATTAATAAGTGCTGTAGGCAAGTTTCAGGTATGTAAAGTGTAAGAAGCAAAAACATTAATAATAATTTTTTATTTATTAAATTTTTATTTATTTATTATTATTATTTTTTTTTAAGTACAGTTAGTGGTGGAGCCAGAGAGGGAATTGCAGATTAGGAAGTGAAGTGGAGACTAAATAATTGAGTTTTTAGTCGTTTCTTGAAAACAGCGAGTGACTCTTCCGTTCTGATGCAGTTAGGGAGTTCATTCCACCAACTGGGCAGATTGATTGCGAGAGTTCGGGAAAGTGATTTCTTCCCTCTTTGGGATGGAACCAGGAGGCGACGTTCATTCACAGAACGCAAGTTTCTGGAGGGCACACAGATCTGCAGAAGTGAGAGCAGATAAGAAGGAGCAAAGCCAGAAGTTGCTTTGTAAGCAAACATCAGAGCTTTGAATTTGATGCGAGCAGCAACTGGCAGCCAATGCAAACGGATGAGCAGCGGAGTGACATGTGCTCTTTTAGGTTCATAAAAAGGAATGGCAACATTACAAAGTAGTAAATGCTTTACTGAACCAAAATTGGAATGTGTGCTTATTTTGAAACAATAAATAAATAAATAATGAGCAACACATTAATGTTTGTTGTACTGTCTGCAATGAAATACAAGTCAAAGTAAATTTCGAAATCACTACTGTTTTCCATACTGTGCCAACTTTTTCTGATTTAATAATAATAATAGTTTATTTTTATATAGCGGCTTTTAAACTTAGTTCTCAAAGCACTTTACACAAAAAAGATACAGATATAAAACAGTTTAGAATAACAGTAAAATTGAATCATTTAAAATAAAACGTTAAAAATTGATAAAATATTCAAATATCAAACAATTTAAAGGATTCAGTGTGTCTAATGTCATGGGGGAGAGAGTTTCAGATCCTCGCAGACAGGGATGTGAAAGCCCGGTCACATAAAGTGCAGACGAGTGGAGGGGACTGTTAAGTTTATGGTTGTTCAACCTGGTCATATCTATTCCAAAGTCTCAGTGATGTCTTTTATTTACTAATAGATTTACAGTACTTCATGCAAGTTGCTGTTTGTACGTTTATCTCATCCCATGTACACTTATCAATAGCAACAGATCATCAAGCAGAAGCAACTCTCATTAGGCGTCAACCTTACAGTGAGCTAGACTGAAGATTATCGTGTAAGTCTTTAAAGGGAAATAAACAAAACTGACGATTTTAAACACTACTTTTTCCTCTGTGTAATAATGCTTGTTATGAAGCGCCCTGCATGTTGTAAATGTGTGGAGTGGGCATTAAAGCGAGGTAATCTCTGGAGTCTGCTGTGGATTGGTTTACTGCTCTGGCTGCAGGCAACTATATTTACTGAGAACCATCCTGAAGTTCTACTCTTTTCATCCTCAAACAGACTAAAGAAAACAGGAACCCGGAGGGCGTCAGAGTCCAAGGAAACTAATACACAGACTCCAGTCTAGAGACGAGGGGATTTGAACTCCCTCGTCATCTCCCTTTAGATCGATACAGCCCTCTGCAGCCTCGCATTAGAGCAAAAGGGCCAAATCTAACCGACCGCTGAATGGAAACTGGAGTTTAGACTTGACTGTGACTTGTAGACAAACATAAAGTCTCCAAAGATGGCTGTAAAACCAGATGTGCTGTGATTTTTTTTTTCCTGCAACTAACAGGAAAACACATGCTGGCACTATGTATCATGAGTTCCAGAATGTGGCGTAAGAATCTGAGCAAAACAAGTCACCGTGACCTGGAACCTCGCGCTCTGAGCCATTTGCGCATCTCGCATACCCATGATGTCCTGACCACATCAAGACGCGAGTCTGAATGGCTCATCTTCATTGTGAAGGTTGGTCATTCACACGGCCAAGCATTCCTGGAAGAGATGTTATTGGCTTCACCCATCACTTGATGAGCTGGTGAAGTGTGCAAGTTTAGGGAATGTGAACCGAACCACTTCTGACTTAAACTGCTTCTGACTCTTTTCAATCAGGTTTTACTAAAAACAACACAGTTGACCCTTCTCAAAGTTCTCTCCACCCTCTTCAATGTCTGACAAGCTTTCACAATAAAACAAGTGCTCCCCTATCAATTTGTGCATTCTCCAGGGAAATAGTGAATGATTTCTGTGCAAATTGCATGATTTCAGACAAAAGCAGACATAAAGTCTCTGCATGATGCATATGAGAGAAATATTTAGGATGTGAGCATAAATGAAACTAAAATAAAGGCTGAAGATACAGCCTACATGTATAACGATAAAAAGTTTGGATCATTCATTTATTTTCTACCACTTATCTGGGGCCAGTTCGCAGGGCAGGAGTCTCAAGAGAAAACCCAAGACTTCCCTCTCCCCAGACACATCTTTCAGCTCCTCTGGAGGGATCTTGGGGCATTCCCAGACTAGCCGAGAGATATAGTCCTTCCAGCGTTTCCTGGGTCTTCCCAGTGTTGAAAAATAGGAATTATTTTTTTATTATTTTTGTCTCTTTTTCTTTTAATCAAACAATTATTGGTATTGGTCATGTAAGGGTCATATATTAACTGAACTTCTACTGTTGTGTGTGAGTGCTGTGCATACTAATTAGCATTTTTGTAGAAGTAGATAGATGCGGGTCCAAAATTAAATACAGCTCTGCAGAAACTTCCTGTCTGAAGAGAGGTGTTAAAACTGAACACAGAGCACAGAAAGTTGTATGCTTTTTTTGTTGTGCAGAGAATTCGTAGAAAAAGAGGAAGTATGTTTAAGGTGCGGTCAATGAAGGACTGAACAATGACTGACAAATGACGAATTACATTAAACTCCACCTGTTAATATCAGCTGCCTATATAAGTTGAAGAAGTCGAGAAAAGAAGGTTGTTGCGCACATCCTTAATGTAACTTCTGCATTGCATTGAGGATAACAGAATTCTGTGAATCGAATTATTCATTTGTATCCAATAAATTGGTACGATTTTTGACATTGAAGAAAAACCTCTCCTGACCTTTTTCTTGAACACGCATGGAATTGGCTTGATATTCCAACACCAGAGGCCCCCCCCCTGTGGGACATGCCTGGAACACCTCCCTAGGTAGGTGTCCAGGAGGTATCCGAAACAGATGCCTGAGCCACCTCAGCTGACGTCTCTCGAAGTGGAGGAGCAGCGGCTCTACTCCGAGCTCCTACCGGGTGACAGAGCTACTCACCCAATCAATAAGCGTGTGTCCTGCCCCCCGGCAAAGGGAACTCATTTCAGCCCCCTGTCTCCAAGACACAAGTTGGGATCGTTTGAATTCAAAGTGTTACATGTTAAAAATGATTGATTTCCAATCACATAATTCCCAAACCCACATGAACGATAGCATCTGGACCAAGTCCATAATACATCAATGTATATATAAAAGAATAGTTTATTGTTAATCTGGGTCTCCAGGCTATGCGGTTCAAGTTAGCTCAGCACACCAGTCATCTTTCGAGTCCTTGGGTAGTTCAATGGTTATGGTCATGCCACATTTTCATAAACTAAAGTTTTGCATGCTGTTCCAGTCGAATAACAGAAAAGATTAGTTCGTCTAGTCTTGAGTAGGTTACTAGGGGTTGATTGATAGCTGGTGGGGAGGTCGGCGTCCACACAAACTATCCATTTCAAACCCTTTTCTAGGTTACAGAAAGAAGTCTCCCCAGCAATTCAGAGTACTTGCTGTATGCATTGTAAGTCCTATACGAGAACATTCACCATTTTTCATGTTGATAGCCGATGTTACTCTGCTATGCCTGGTTATTCTGAATGTTTCGCTTGTTTAATAAAATAGTCTGTTTTCTATATCAAACTTGCGAAGTCTGAACTTACAAGGAGAGGATGCAGAACTTTAACTGTGTGTAGGCTACTGAAAATTGAGGAAAAGCCCCAATAAGAGAGGCGAATGTCGGCAGCCCCGCCTCCGAATTTAAATTTGTTGTTGTTGTTAGTGAGCGCGGTAAATTCGTGCTGTGGAGTACATGGTGTAAACAAGGTTTATGGTGACCGAACATGGTCAGCGGTCGAGGGTTGTTTTGCCTGTTTTGGGGCAAACATATGAGCAGCTTAACGCGGTTTTGCTTTACGTGTGGTCGGTGTTTAGAGTTTATAAAGGACGCGGAGCAGACGGAAACACCAGACATACTGCATCAATGTGTTTAATATTTTAACGAGAGCCACTCGTACGCTGTAATCGTGGACATGATGTCAAGTCTACACGGTGTAAACATTTGCTTGAGGACTCTTAACAGTAAACTGAAGGAAGCCTGTGTTACGGTTTAACTGGTGTCCGTTAACTGAGGCCCCTTTTCAGATGTGAACTATTCACGTTTGCAGATTGGCAGATTCGTCACTTTTTCACGGCAACAAAACATGCCCATACCAAATAAAGATTTTTATTACTTGGTGTCAGCGTCAGTGTAAACATTATTGATTTTAATACCTGTGTAGCAGAACAGTATAAACCAAAATGAATGCAAAGAAATTATTTTCATTTACATGTCATCAACGGGATTCGAACCCAAGCCAAAAGATTCTGCGTAAGTAACAACCGACCTATCTAACTGAGCTACTCGGCTACTGAGCTATCTCTATCAGTGACATGTGCTGTTCTTTGATTGTTTTTACACACTCTCATGCTGACATTTTCTCAGAATAGCTCTAATATGTGTTTATCGTAGTTGGTCAAACCATGATTTTTATAGTTGTAGACTCGTAAAAACCTGTCTACAAAGTCACACACGAGCTGGATATTATTGATATTTTCCAGTGTGTGCGTTACATTCACGTCACTTCCGGTGTGTGGTACATGCCCTTTCCGTAGGGAATCTGTAATTGTAAATTTGTTTCGGGATTTGTAAAAGTGTTTTGCGTCTTGTTAATTTGTTTTCTAAAATGTAAATTTGTTTTGTCCTTGGTAAAATAGTTTTTCCTATGTAAATGTGTCTGATGAAAAGTAAAAATGTTTTTCAAATTGTAAATTTGTCTCGAGCTTTGTAAAAGTGTTTCACACTTGTAATGTTGTTTTGCACTTCCCGGCCACCATAAGTAACCGTAGCAAAACTTATGCGTTTTCAAACTAAAACGCAGTAGTGTAAACGGGGTCTTAGAAAACATTTAGAAACAATCAATGGCTAAAATGTTGCTACAACAGTATATTAAATTATCACATTATTTATCTTTAATGTAGTTTTAAAAACTTAATGCATGAAAAAAATCTGCCAATTCAAAAATTCCATATATTTAATTGTACAATAAGGACAATCTCGTCACCATAAGTGTTCCAATATGTAGTGAACAACCTGTCCTTACCAGTGTCCGAATTCTTGAACATACCCTATTATTTTACAACCTCAGGTCCTAGGGAGCTTCTTAAAACACACTCAATGCTTCAAAACAACTGACAATGTTTTTCTAGAGATTTTTCTTCCAGTGCAAACTCATTCATGCATAAAACAAGTATACACTTCATTCATTCATTCATTTTCCTGTGGCTTAGTCTGTATTTCAGAGGTCGCCACCGCAAAATGAACAGTCAACTAATCCAGCCTGTGTTTTACGCATCAGATGCCCTTCTAGCTGCAACCCAAAATTGGAAAACACACACACACACACACACACTCATACACTATGGACACTTTAGTTCAGGGGTCACCAATCTTGGTCCTGGAGGGCCGGTGTCCCTGCAGGGTTTAGCTCCAACTTGCCTCAACACACCTGCCTGGATGTTTCAAGTATGCCTAGTAATACCTTAATTAGCTGGTTCAGGTGTGTTTGATTAGGGTTGGAGCTAAAATCTCCAGGACACCGGCCCTCCAGGAACAAGTTTGGTGACCCCTGCTTTAGTTTATTCGATTGACTTATAGAACATGTCTTCGGACTGTTCCCGAGCAATCAGAGAAAAGCCATGTGGACATGGGGAGAACATGCAAACACCACACAGAAATGCCAACTGACTCAGCTAGGACTCGACCCAGTGACCTTCTTGCTGTGAGGCGACAACCACTGAGCCACCGTGCCACCCTATACACTACATAATATACCATAAAACACAACTAGTACAACTAGAGTAGTGAATCACAAATGAATGTCATAGATAGACGTCAAGATGTCAGATAAATTAATCAGTGGTCACCATATCGGAATGAACCGTCAACTTATCCAGCATACGTTTCACACTGCGGATGACTTTCCAGCTGCAACCCATCAATGGGAAAAAAATAAATAAATCTAAGTATTTGGATATATGGTCATATAGTTTAAGTTGACATGCTGAACTTGTTTACACCTGCCATGAATTTTTAGTGTTCAGCACTAAACAGGTCAAAAACGTTTGCCAATTTGATCAATCTGGCCAAATTCAGAGTTCGAAATGAAAGTGCACAATAATTTAATAGATAAAAATAATATTAAATAATATTATATAATAATATAACAATATTATAATTAGTTTTTACAGGTGAATTACTTTGACCACTTCCTTGTCACTAAACATAGCAAAAAGACATACTGCAGTATAAAAGATCACAGAAGTATCATGACTGATGCATCCATTAACAACAAGAATCAAAGCAATTGCAATGATAAAGTAATAATTAAGTAATAATAATTGTTATAAATGTATGAGACAATATGTCCACACAGTTTTTTTTTTTTTTTTGATGAATACCAAAAACAAACCAAAACAGACAGGCGTTCAGAATTCTCCTCATGTTAAAGAGAGCAGTTATAACAAACAAAACATTATCATCCATTGGTGTTGATGCTAGTACTCTTGTCATATTTACAGTTTTTGTTGTGTAGAGGACATTTCTATTTGAATCGACATGGTCACATAACATAGTCACTGCCTGACAAATGTGATTGTTGTGTTGGAGCAAATTTACAATGTTTTAATCAATCTTCCATGTTTATTTTACACTCTATGCGCATGCATCCTTCCTGAGATGCTCAAAACATCTGGTTTCCAGACTGCTTTCAATTCAATTCAACTCAGTTCAATTCAATTCAATTCAATTCAATTCAATTCAATTTAATACAATTCAATTCAATTCAATTCAATCATCTTTAGTTTTATAGCGCTTTTACAATGTAGATTGTGCCGAAGCAGCTTAACATAGAAGTTCTAGTAAATTAAAACGGCTTCAGTCCTAGATGAGTTTTCAAGCTTTCTAATCTACACACAATTGTAAAACACAGGTTGTGATTTGTGTGGTCCGATAGTCATATCAGTAGAGCTGCATGATTAACCGAAAAAAGATCAGAATCTCGATTTGACCCCCTAGATCCTGCTAGATCAAGGGTTTAAACTCGGTCCTGCATAGTTTAGCCCCAACTTCCTTTAACACACCTCCTTGGAAGTTTCCAGTATACCTAGAAAATGTTTGATTAGCTGTTTCAGGTGTGTTTAAGTGGGGTTGGAACTAAAATATGCAGGACACCGGCTCTCCAGGACCGAGTTTGGACACCCCTGCCCTAGACGATCTTAATTCAGCATTTCTACGATTCTGCTAATCTTATTTTTAAGTTGCTGTCTATATAAAAACTAAATTGAGCGTTGGAGCACAGATACTAACAAAACACCAATATTCATATCCGAGGGACAGAAAAATAAACTTAATTTGAACAATTTCAAATAAAACATCCGAAAACCTGATTCATTCGTTCAGGAGAGTAAGGTTTCCGCCACTTTTTAAATCAAAATTATTACATTTTCAATTAATTTCGGCTGTGAAAAGTTGCATACAAAAAAATATGCCTAAAGAGTTTGCGTGTTATGATTTTATTCCCCCAAAACTACCCAACAGTGTTGCGAAAAAGTATGCGAAACACAATTTTTAAAAACAATACATTCAAATCCAATTTCCTTGCAATGCAACTTTGGAAAATATAATCACACATCAAAATACACAGTCTAAAAAAGTATAATAAGCATCAGCTTCAACAATATCCTGATTAGCAAAAGCAAACAATGAAAGAAAGCGAAGGGAAAGGAGGAGATTTGTGTGGTCCGATAGTCATATCAGTAGAGCTGCATGATTAACCGAAAAAAGATCAGAATCTCGATTTGACCCCTAGATGCTGCTAGATCAAGGGTTTAAACTCGGTCCTGCATAGTTTAGCCCCAACTTCCTTTAACACACCTTCTTGGATGTTTCCAGTATACCTAGAAAACGTTTGATTAGCTGATTCAGGTGTGTTTAAGTGGGGTTGGAACTAAAATATGCAGGACACCGGCTCTCCAGGACCGAGTTTGGACACCCCTGCCCTAGACGATCTTAATCCAGCATTTCTACGATTCTGCTAATCTTATTTTCAAGTTCAAGAGAGAAGCAAAGGCGACCCACAAGTCTTCACGTTATTTTACATACATTGCTCGGCGACATGGACACCTCCAAATGGTGTTGAAAGAGTCACATGCTGTATTTAGAAGGTATAATTCACCACAAAAATGTAATTTCTGTCTTCATGTAATGATGTATTCGCGGGCAGGAAATCACACGTGACGTGAGCTGCTGACTGTGTTGTTACCACAGAGAGGGCGGGCGCGTGATACTTAATGATAGACGCGCGTGCGTCTACTTTAGCGAACAGAACCTGCATAGGCTGTGAATAAAAGCTAATAAAGTTGTGAATAACATCCATTGTGTGGAACAAAGTGAATGTTTGGGAGCCTCGCGGGAAGTATGAACCACACTTAGCAGTGAAAATGAAACCGAAAGCGCGCACGCAATAAATAATCATATCACATTTTAGAGTTATGATTGCAACAAGCATTTGACATGTTTTTTTTTTCTTTCATATCGAACACAGAGTGTTGTTCATGAGATTAAATGTTTAACAGTGTCAGTATAACTACTTTAGCCTTTATAATGTTGAATATAATGCAAGAGGGAATCTGATAATGACAAATGTCTGATTTTACAAGTAGAAAATACTATAACTAATAATGTTATAAATGACAGATTGCAAGTATATGTCTCAAACATAATAATATAACTTCAGAATTATGAATAGTTATATTCTGATGTCATCACTTTACTGTGCATTAATGACCAGGACTAATTTAAAGTCTGTTCATGTCCACCATTCAAGGTCTTTTCAAAATTGAGCATCATTTTAAGCAACAGTAGACCTACACATAATATTATTATTGTCGCCTTACCATAGTTTGAGAAATAACGATAATAATAACTCACTCATATTAACCTTTATTTACATCTACAAAATCGTGAGAAAAACCTGATCTTTATTTTAAGCAAAACAATCACGATTCTCATTTTAGCCAGAATGGAGCAGCTCTACATACCAGCGATGCCAAGATCAGCACATCTTTGCGAACTTCTCTGAAATTCCAAATGTCTTCTTGAGAAAGTCAAAGCAATACTGAATAATTACAGTAGTGAAATTCTGCAACCCTAAACGTCTAACCCTACCGTAAAATCCCAAAACTGAAAGCAGGTGGGGACATCATCAATATCAATACTTGACTCTCTGAGATTTAAGGTTAAAAAAAAAGTAGTTTGCTTTATAAATAGCATTAGTTTTCGTCAGCTCCTAACATGTCAATACTCTTTCAAATATTTCCTGGGATGCTTTCCAGTCCATGAGTTTTACTCTCTGCGAGTTATTTTTTTTTTGGAATGGAGATTTTCTGGGCCGTAGAGGTTTGATGTACTCTTGGCCAAAACGGCATCATTGAATTGCAGAAGACAAACAGATCAGCCAAACCACAAATCTTCTTCTTGTAGTGCCAACTAACTGCTCAGCGCATGATGGAGGACATGTCCAGCAGATTAGGCCACCTGAGACATGAACGCTCAGTGATACTGGCTTTCATATAATGACATTTATATAGTGAGAATGAGTGTAAATGGATGTCCATGACGTTAGGTGACTGACAACTGATGCTCTAATGGGAGATTTTATCTATCGGTTTTAGATTTCATTTATCTGATGTCCATTTTTCAACAAACCCTAGTAGTCATACGATTAATTGAAAGTATTTTAGAGAGACTATTTGCATTAAACAAAAAAAATTCACTCAAAACACTAAAAACCCAATTAAGCGCTACTTTTTTAACCAATACTTGCATACTTTCTTACTAATAGACGACTTCGGATAGTAAGACTTTATTTTCGAGCGCTATATAAGTCCTCTGCGGCAACTTGTTTCTTGTGCCGAGAGTCAATATGGTTCATCTATGCTGACAATTTACATTTAATCTTGAGGCTTGACGAGCCCAATGAATCCCCAGTTGGGGGCTAGTCTATCAAATGGCTTCCCACAGGGATCTTTCGATAGTCATGCTGGAGAAATAAGCGGCGAACAGGACACTTGGCACAACAGGGACCAGAAACCCGCTGATGACCAAAATGGTTTTTATAGCTTGAGAGCTCATGAATATTCTCTAATTAACGTTTTGTATTGCGGTAGTTTGAGAAAAGAACACACAAACAAACAAATAAACAAAAGAACTTGCTGTCTATATAAAAACTAAATTGAGCGTTAGAGCACAGATACTAACAAAACACCAATATTCACATCCGAGGGACAGAAAAATAAACTTAATTTGAACAATTTCAAATAAAACGTCCGAAAACTAGATTCATCCGTCTAGGAGAGTAAGGTTTCCGCCACTTTTTAAATCAAAATTATTACATTTTCAATTAAATTCGGCTGTGAAAAGTTGCATATAAAAATTGCCTAAAAAGTTTGCGTGTTATGATTTTATTCCCCCAAAACTACCCAACAGCGTTGCGAAAAAGTATGCGAAACACAATTTTTAAAAACAATACATTCAAATCCAATTTCCGTGCAATATAACTTTGAATAATATAATCACTCATCATAATACACAGTGTAAAAAAGTAAAATAAGCATCATCTTCAACAATATCCTGATTAGCAAAAGCAAACAGTGACAGAAAGCGAAGGGAAAGGAGGAGACCCCCTACCTGAGCGTCGCGCTTCCTCCACTCCTGGGTTTGCGTTTGCTGCTGGACCATGGCGGCCCTCGTCTGCTTGTCCAAACTATCGATTTCCCGCTGGTGGTCCTGGACCAGGCTGTCCTTCTCGGCATTGTGTGTCTGGAGAAGGTGCGTCCGCTCCTGTTCATGCTGCAGCTTCAGTTCCACAATCTGATTGGACAACAAGGAGTAAGACTTCATCAGCGGAACATCCCTGTCGTCATGACAACTTGAGCATGGCTCAGCGAAGAAAAAAGTTGGCGGCTTGGCTCACAACATAAGAACACTATGCAAATTTCCGCATCACTGTGACCTCACTTGTTGTTGTCCTCCCACTTTTGTGTGCGAATTATGACAAATATGACCAGCACGCCTCTCCTTTATTAGAAAAAAACAGTGTGAGAGATGAGAAATTAAAAAAACTAACATTATCCAATTGCAGAAATTTACCTACTGTTAAAAAAAACAAACAATTCAAATTTCTACGTCTTTCCATACCATCATGATGGCGATACTCTGCATATAATAACCACATACTGTTACTTCAGTAGTCTTCTCTGACAACGAGCGCTTTGTCAAAAACGAACAATTAAGAGCCTAAAAAGATCAGATTTAACCATCAGCAATGTAATCAGAATTGAAAGCACACAGAATGTTGAAAGAACACAAAAGCCAGCTTCAGCATTATCTGGATGACTTGCACCTGCTGTGTGGTGAGTTGAGCCTGGCGATGAGCGGCAGCGGCGCCAACGGGTTCCCAAGGTCCATTCCCACTCTCTTCCGGATGGGAGATGGTGACCTTGACCAGTCCGGCCCCCGCTTCCCAGTTAGCCTGCAGTGAGAGGCCTGGTCCCCGCAGTTTTCGAGCTAATCCCCCCACATTGTGTGGCTCGGCACCCTACCTGGCCTGCCAGCTAGAGGCTGCTGTGGTGCTATTGAGTGTAGGTGATGAATGGGATTTCAGCTTGATTTCCCCAGCCAATCAGGCACAAGGCCACAAAAGACGCTTTAAACAACACCATGGTGTTTCCAATTTTTGTGGATTTGGTAGAAGAAGGTTCTTCAGATCCTAGCGCTTTATCGATTTCACCCTTCAACACTGTAGAAGAAAAGATATGAGACATAGATGCAAGCAGACTTCTCTAATAGGGTGAAAGCAAACAGCCAACAGAAAGAGCCTCAACTAATTGATCTGGGACCGCCGACTCTCCGGTCTTAAAGGAATAGGGTCGTTTCTTCATAACGCACCATGCATTAGCATGCTTAACTTCGGTAAACATACTGACACTGAGATCTTTGTTAGCACAACAATTCAAGTTCCAATATCTACACGTCATGACAAGATGAATGGTCCGTGATCAGTAATTACCTTTAGTTTAAAGCCCTGCGTACAGCTCGCTGTGATGGCTTAAACCCATCCCAGAGCACTTATCGGACAAGCGACAAAGCGAGGCTTTGGTTTGAACAATTGTGAGATAATTTTTTTCGACGCAGGGTGAAAACCCATGCCAAATATATGGCGATATGACAGTGGGAAAGCGAGGGGTGGGGGAGAGATTGAAAACATTGAAACGTCACAGAAAGGGCTGCTGGGTGCCGGGCTCTTAAAGCGCCAGCGCTGAATGGCTGCTGTCACTGGGCAGATGTGATTAGCGCCCCCTCCTAGAGCGCCAGCGCTGAGGTCATGGAGCGGTAGGCAAATGAAGGAGGCTCCCTGGGGAAACTAGCGGTACTGGAGAAGAGGGACGCTTGGCAGTGCTCAGTAGGGGTCCTGCTTCAAGAAAGAAGAGTGGCGGAAAATATATTCTATTATACACAGTGCTGATGATCCAAAAAGGACCATCTATTTGTCTGCATAGGAGAAAGAAGAAAAGCATATGATTGTCAAGTTGATGTGGACAGCCAGAATCCAAGGCAGCCGACAAGAGTTGTGAGTGGGATGGCGTTAATGTCTTGACTTCCTACTCACTTTGACCTCAGACATGAGCTCAGTGTCAGCAAAGCGAGCCTGCGTGACGTCAAATGGTGAAGAGGTCAAACAGAATCGTCACTTCTATAGAAATGCACTCTTTTAAAGTCCCATTGATGGGAATCCTGGGGAATGTCTCTTTGTGTCCGCATGAATAGCTGAAAGTGACCCTCTGACCACAGTTCACCCATTAAACCAACACTAAACATCGCAGCTCAGTCCTTCCAGTATGTAACATGAAGGGTCAATCCTTTAGCGCTTTAGGAATGTAAGTTAGGCTACCATCTTTAATCCAAATGTCATTTTTCTTGACTTTCACTGACTAAAAAGCTGAATTTCCATGACCTATAATGAATACGAAAACAGCAGAATTCTGAGATTCTCCGATCTAAATTAAACACAAAATCAAGCAAACGGCGCAAAATTTAAGAGCTTCCAATTTCTATTCTTGAAGATTTCACACAGATTTTGGCCAGCCAGTACACTGTTTAAATTCCTGCTCTGCCATCTGCATAGTTTCATATCAAATATCATTATAATCACACATAGAAAGTGTTCGATACCTCAAGTTAGGGCTGAGCAATTTGACCTAAAATCTAAATTTCGATTAATTGAACATTTGAACTTACGATTAATGAATAATACTTTCATTTATTTAATTTTACCCTCTCTACACCATCCACACTTGTCGAAGCTACCAAGCTGACCAATCACAGAGCTTGGGCTATGTGTTTTTGTGACGTGTAGTTACAAAATTTCTGAGAGGTCAGCGTCAGCATCAGTCACGGTGAGGGGTATGCACCCATGTGATGCTTGCACCAGACCATATGCTGTGCTCGACGCAGAAGTGTAAACAGAGCGGGGTCACATGACTCTATATGTGGTAGTAGGATGGGTATCGTTAAGGTTTTAATGGTATTACTACTTTTATCGATACCACTTATCGGTTCTGTACTTTAACGGTTCTCTTATTGATACTTTTAGTAGAGTTTTTTTAATGAAAAAAAAAAAACTAATAGAACAGAATTAACGACATTTTATTTTATTATTATGTTTTTAGTGTAAAATAAATGAAACCAATAATTGTAAAACAAATATATCATATCATTCTATATACAGTTAAAGTCAGAATTATTAGACCCCCAGAATTATTAGCGCCCCTGTTTATTGTTTCCCCAATTTTTGTTTAATGGAGGGAAGATTGTTTCAGCACATTTCTAAGCATGATAGTTTTAAAAAACTTATTTCTAATAACTGGTTTATTTTCTCTTTGCCATGATGACAGTAAATAATATTTTACTTGATATTTTTCAAGACACTAATATTCAGCTTAATGTGACATTTAAAGGCTTAACTAGGTTATTAGGGTGAACAAGGCAGGTTAGGGTAATTAGGCAAGTTGTTGTATAACGACGGTTTGTTCTGAAGATTATCGAGAAAAAAAAATAAGCTTAAAGGGGCTAATAATTTTGTCCCAAAAATGGATTTTTAAAATTTAATAACTGCATTCATTCTAGCCGAAATAAAACACATAAGGCTTTCTCCAGAAGAAAAAATATTATCAGACATACTGTGAACATTTCCTGAATCTGTTAAACATCATTTGGGAAATATTTAAAAGAGAAAAAAATAATCAAAATGGGGCTAATAATTCTGACTTCAACTGTATATATATATATCTTTTTTTTTCAACTGCAGGGAGCACAATAAACCAAGAAAGATCCCACCTTCTGCCAGAAAAGGCAAACATGTTGATTTTTCTCCAGGAGAACAAAAGTCAAAACTGAAAAGTCATTTTCTTTCAAATCATTGTACATTATATATATATATATATAGAACCTGTGAACCGTAACTGAGACCGCCTGAAAGGTGGTCTGGCGTATGGTTCATTCAAACTCTGGTCCGGTTCACTTCTGGTTTGAATGAGTTCAGAAGGAGAAAAGACAGTGTGAACACAAACCAACCGATAAGGTAGCAATGGGGGCCAATCGAGTTTGTGTACGATCCAGGCAATTGAACCAAGTGTGAAACTGCCTTACGTTACATTGCTACTACATGCCAACTAATTCTCATTAGATAATCAGTAGACTGTTAGGTTGGGGTTAGTGTAAGTTGACATGTACTTGCAAAGTTTCTTATAGTCAGTTAAATGTCTGTTAAAGAAGCGGTATTAACAGATATTAAGCAGACAGTCTACAAAATGTGCAATAGGGACGTACAAAAAAATAATAAAACATTTAAGGTCGATGTTATTAGCCCCCTTAAGAATGATTGTTTATTATTATTATTTTTTCCGATTGGCTACAGAACCAATCACTTTTATCCATTCACTTGCTAGTAAACCTATTGACTTAGTCATTAAATGGCACTTTATACTGAAAACTAATATCTTGCTAAATAAGTTGCACTGTCACCATGGCAAAGACAAAATAACTGAGTTATTTGAAACAAGTCATTAAAATTATTAAGTTTAAAACTAATCTCTCAATTAATCAACACTTTTTTAAAGCCTTCACATTTCATAGGAGGCATAATAATATGAACTTTGACTGTATATACAGTATATTGTAGGAATCCATTAGTGCGCATGAAAAGTCTGACTGTACACAAATCTCTTCTTCACCCGTCTGCTGATAAAACTGTGACCACTGGTTGCATGTTTCCCTCTTATCACACTGTTTCCCATCCCTGAGCTAACCCAGCTGCACACCCGCTAGTTTGGATTTTGCACTTTGATGAAGGAGAAACATTGCAGAGATGTTTGAGGTTTCCAAAACATTTAAAGCGCCACAAAATGAGGTTCCAAAAAATCATGAACACAGCACTGCAAACAGTGTAACAGAGATTGCACAATACTGTAAAAACACAGAGCCACTGCTGACACTTCGATGCGAAGTCCGATTATTTAGAACAGGATAGTATCATAATGCTACAGGCTCTTGACTAGGCCTTACAAATCAATGATCTGGAACTAAAGAAGTACTGGAATATGAAGTAACATTGAACCTGGAAGACATACAGTAACAACATAGTTATGCCCTATATAAAAACAAAATGTCTCATTTGGATTATGGAAAGAAAAAGTAAATATTTAGATTCACATTTACATTTAGTCATTTAGCAGACGCTTTTATCCAAAGCGACTTACAAATGAGGACAAGGAAGTAATTTACACAACTGTAAGAGCAACAATAAAATAAGTGCTAAAGGCAAGTTTCAGGTTTGTAAAGTCTAAGAAGGAAAGTATTAGTAATTTTTTTTTTTTTTTTGAGTACAGTTAGCGGTATATCCAGAGAGGCAATTGCAGATTAGCAAGTGAAGTGGAGACTAAATAGTTGAGTTTTTAGTCGTTTCTTGAAGACAGCGAGTGACTCTGGTGTTCTGATGCAGTTAGGGAGTTCATTCCACCAACTGGGCAGATTGATTGCGAGAGTTCGGGAAAGTGATTTCTTCCCTCTTTGGGATGGAACCACGAGGCGACGTTCATTCACAGAACGCAAGTTTCTGGAGGGCACATAGATCTGCAGAAGTGAGAGCAGATAAGAAGGAGCAAAGCCAGAAGTCGCTTTGTAGGCAAACATCAGAGCTTTGAATTTGATGCGAGCAGCAACTGGCAGCCAGTGCAAACGGATGAGCAGCGGAGTGAGATGTGCTCTTTTAGGTTCATTAAAGACCACTCGTGCTGCTGCGTTCTGGAGCAGCTGAAGACGCTTGAGTTAGCTGGAAGCCCTGCTAGTAGAGAGTTGCAGCAATCCAGTTTGGAGAGAACAAGAGCTTGAACAAGGAGTTGAGCTGCATGTTCAGATAAGAAGGGTCGGATCTTTCTGATGTTATAGAGTGCGAATCTGCACGATCGAGCAGTTCTAGAAATGTGGTCAGAGAAGTTTAGTTGATCATCAATCGTTACTCCAAGGCTTTTCACCATTT
This sequence comes from Danio rerio, assembly GCF_052040795.2. NCBI lineage: Eukaryota > Metazoa > Chordata > Actinopteri > Cypriniformes > Danionidae > Danio > Danio rerio. The sequence goes on from NC_141023.1 coordinate 60,332,018, forward strand.
TGGATGCAGTAATGGTTGCCCCATCCATCTGGATTGAAAAGTTATGGTGTAGAGTCGGGTTGGCAGAAACTACAAGCATTTCCGTTTTCGCAAGGTTAAGCTGAAGATGATGATCTTTCATCCAGTGTGAAATGTCCAACAGGCAGGCTGAGATGTGAGCTGGAACCGAGGGATCATCAGGATGAAAAGAGAGGTATAGCTGGGTATCATCAGCATAGCAGTGGTAGGAGAATCCATGTTTCTGGATGACTGGTCCTAGAGATGTCATGTAGATAGAGAAGAGAAGTGGCCCAAGAACAGAGCCTTGAGGTAACCCAGTGTTTAGATGCTGTATGTTGGACACCTCTCCCCTCCAAGCCTGAATGACCTGTCAGAGAGGTAAGATCTGAACCATTGTATAACAGTGCTTGCAACAGTGCCCGCAACGCCCAGTGACTCAAGCGTAGATAGATTTAGTCAAGTAGTATATGCTCATTAGACGCTTTATTAGGTACACCTGTCCAACTGCTCGTTAACGCAAATTTCTAATCAGTCAATGACATGGCAGCAACTCAATGCATTTAGGCATGTAGACATGGTCAAGATGATCTGCTGCAGCTCAAACTGAGCATCAGAATGGGGAAGAAAGGGGAGTTACGTGACTTTGAACATGGCATGGTTGTTGGTGCGAGATGGGCTAGTCTGAGTATTTCAAAAACTGCTGATCTACTGGGATTTTCAAGCACAAGCATCTCTAGGGTTTACAGAGAATGGTCTGATTAAGAGACAATATGCAGTGAGTGTCAGTTCTGTGGGCGCAAATGCCTTGTTGATGTCAGAGGTCAGAGAAGAACGGCCGACTGCTTTGAGCTGATAGAAAATAAGCAGCCCCTGATTTGATTTAATTTTATTGACAATGATGTGTTGTATTTATTGTACTGTAAGTGTATATTGTATTTGTTAAAACTGTTAAATTTGTTACTTCCTGCCCAGGGACTACAGATGTAAATTAGCTGTATAGCTAACTCTGGCACAACATGTCATGTTGTACATTGTGCCTATATAAATAAGTAAAATAAAAAAATAAAAAAATAAAGGCAACAGTTACTCGATTGTTACAACTGAGGTATGCAGAAGAGCACACCGGGTGCCACTCCTGTCAGCTAAGAACAGGAAACTGAGGCTACAATTCACACAGGCTCACCAAAATTAGAAGATTGGAAAAATCTGCGACATTGCGATGGTCAGTATTTGGCATCAACAACATGAAAGCATGGATCCATCCTGCCTTGTATCAATGTTTCAGGCTGGTGGTGTAATGGTGTGGGGGATATTTTCTTGGCACACTTTTAGTTCATTAGTAGCAATTGAGCATCGTGTCAATGCCACAGCCTACCTGAGTAATGTTGCTGACCATGTCCATCCCTTTATGACCACCACAGTGTACCTATCTTCTGATGGTTACTCCAGCAGGATAACGCACCATGTCATAAAGCGCAAATTATCTGGGACTGGTTTCTTGAACATGACAATGAGTTCACTTTACTCAAATGGCCTCCACATTCACCAGAATTCAATCCAATAGAGCACCTTTGGAATGTTATGGAACAGGAGATTCGATTCATGGATGTGCAGCTGACAAATCTGCAGCAACTGTGCGATGCTATCACGTCAATATGGACCAAAATCTCTGAGGAATATTTCCAGTACCTTACTGAATCTATGCCATGAAGGATTAAGGCAGTTCTAAAGGCAAAAGGGGGTTTCAATCTGGTACTGGTACCTAATAAATTGGCTGTTGAGTGTATATTTAGTATATAAGTGAAAAATAAATTGTAAGCAACATCAGTAACATCAGTACGATTGCAGCATTCTCACCTGCCCAAACGAACCGCAACAAAAGGGGAAACTCTAGTGCGATTCAATCGAACTAAATAAGGCAGGTGTGAAAGCACCCTAAATCCTTGCTGAGAGAGTTTAAGAAACCACTACAATCAGTAAGCTGCGGAAGAAACTGGATAATAAATATAATGGTAATCTTCCTCCATGCTACATTAACTCCGGCTCTCTTATTTGTCCACTGTGTTTTTCAGAAAAAGAAAGAGTTTTGAGATACGTCAAGTCATCTTTCAAGCTGTATTGTCATTCCACTACATGTGTGGACATACAGTGGAACTATATGTCGTGCCACGCAGGACCACGCAGCTGCATAAATAAGCAAATATGAATATGAACACAACACTGGAGGTAAGAGCTGCTTTAAACCTATAAATAACTAACATACCGAAGCGGTAATCTAAATTCATGGTTGCAATTTGTCGGCCGCCATTATTTATCAGCCGATATTTTATGAATTTATAGCTTTTAGCATATTGGTAATAATATACAAACAAAGCTAATATCAAGGATGTATTAATTACATGGAGGAAGTGAGCTGCAAGACTTTCAAATAAGCCAACATGAAACTAATTTGATGGAGAAGATTTGGTACTAGGGATGTAACGGTATCAGAATTTCACGGTACGGTAATACCTCGGTATGAATGTCACGGTACGGTATTTATTGAATCATTTACAGGAAAAACAAAACTTATGAAAATACTCCAAAAAAGTGCCAAAAGTGTCAATGACATACAAATTAGTCATCTATCTGTAAGCTTTGAAACAGGAACTTCAATTTTAATAACAAAAAATGATTAAACCATGTAAAAAAATAAAGTTTCAATTTAGTATTGTTGAAAACTCATCACATTCAACATTTAATCACTCACTCACTCACTTAGATAGAGATGGGCTTTAAGGAAAATTATCATATAACTATAATCTGGTAAAAGCTGGTATCTCTGGGCATTTACAATGTCCCCTGCAACAGAAAAAAACCCTCTCCTTTGGGACTGAGGATTCTGGGACAGAGATATGACTTGGCCCAGGTTGACAGCAGTGGGTAACGTTGTGCATTGTCTTTCCCCCACTTGAGAGGACAAGCCATGAGTGAGATAGAGGGTCTCTTTGCGGTACAAGTCAATGTCTGCATCAATCTGAACAGTGTGCTGTGTTTTGCAGTCCCCATGACTGTTATTAGTCGTATTCCCCAACTTGCAGGCACGTGCACACATAGGGCTCAACCTGTGCAGTGCACATGCCCTTTTTAGTCTTGAATAGAAAGTGCCCTTCCAAAATGATCAAAAGTGCCCCCGCGACGTGACAGACCCTCCGTCCCGCCCTTCAGTAGGCGTGCGACAACACCGCTCTTGAGTATGCGCGCTCAACCCCCCTCTCTGCTTTACAGTACGCGCGCGACAACACCGCTATTCAGTACGCGCGCGGCGACAACATCCGCTTTAGGTTTCGATCATCTCCAGCTCTTTTTCATCCCCGCTACTAGAAGCACACTCCATTTCCGCATTACTGGATCTGTAGTGACAACAGACCGCAAAGGATGATGGTCACGCATGGGCTGATGGGAATTGTAGTTTCCGCTCGTTCGCCTGAGCAAATTTTCTCAGAAGACCTATAGTTTTACCGAGTCATGCGACTACGGTAATATCGAAAAAAAATTTATTGCGGTATGACGGTATTTACAATACCGTTACATCCCCATTTGGTACTGTATGCAATTGACCAATATCGATATCAGTATTGCCCAAAAGTTGTTGTTTTTTGCTAAAATAAGTGCATGGATCAGCCCAAAAATTCCTGGTGAATAGGCAGATCCCTAGTGAAAATCCCAATATATCCGAGCAGCTTCTGAAACGCTCAGATCTGCTTTTCTGGCACCAACAACCATGCCGCATATAAAGTCATTTGAATGAGCTGTCTTCCCCATCTGATGCCTGGATTCACTTCAAATCAAATCATCGAATCATTTTCACCATGTCTTTATGACTAATGCATCATGATTGGCTGATTAGATACAGTATTTGCATTAAGCGGAACATGTCTACTGAAGCCTCTAAAGTGATTGTTGAATGTATATTTTACTTATTTGTTCTGTTCAGTTCTGTTATGTATTCTGTTCTGTTCTATGTTCTGTTCTGTTATGTTCTATGTTATGTTATGTCATGTCAAGTAATGGATTGTTATGTTATGCTATGTTCTATGTTTTGTTCTATGTTCTGTGCTATGTTATGTTATTTTATCTTCTGATATGTTATGTGATTATGTTATATGTTCTGTTTTATGTTCTGTTCTGTGTTATATGTCATGCTATGATATGAATTGCTAAGTTATGTTATGTTCTGTTATGTAACATTATGTTCTGTTATATGTCATGTTATGTTGTTATGCTATGTTCTGTTATATGTTCTGTTCTGTTCTGTGATGTGATATTATGTTCTAATCTGTTCTATCATGTCATGTTGTTACGTTGGGTTATATTATATTACGTTACATTATATTATGTTATGTTATATGTTCTGTTCTTTGTCATGTTATATGTCATGCTGTTATGTTGTTATGTTGTTCTGTTCTGTTACATTACGTTATGTTATGTTGTTATATTACGTAACATTGCATTACGTTATGTTGTGTTGTTTGATTATGTTCTATTATGTTCCAATATATTATATTATATTATATTATATTATATTATTTTATATTATATTATATTATATTATATTATATTATATTATATTATATTATATTATATTATATTATATTATATTATATTATATTGTTTTATATATTATATTATATTATATTATATTGTTTTATATATTATATTATATTATATTATATTATATTATATTATTTTATATTATATTATATTAAGTTATATTATATTGTATTGTTTTATATTATATTATATTGTTTTATATAATATTATATTATATTAAGTTATATTATATTATATTATATTAAGTTATATTATATTATATTATATTATTTTATATTATATTATATTAAGTTATATTATATTATATTGTATTGTTTTATATTATATTATATTGTTTTATATAATATTATATTATATTATATTATATTATATTAAGTTATATTATATTATATTATATTATATTAAGTTATATTATATTATATTATATTAAGTTATATTATATTATATTATATTATATTATATTATATTAAGGTATATTATATTATATTATATTATATTATATTATATTATATTATATTATATTAAGTTATATTATATTATATTATATTATATTAAGTTATATTATATTATATTATATCATATTATATTATATTATATTAAGTTATATTATATTATATTATATTATATTATATTATATTGTATTAATTTATATTATATTATATTATATTATATTATATTATATTATATTATATTATATTATATTAAGTTATATTATATTATATTATATTATATTAAGTTATATTATATTATATTAAGTTATAATATATTATATTATATTAAGTTATATTATATTATATTATATTAAGTTATATTATATTATATTATATTAAGTTATATTATATTATATTATATTATGCTATATTATATTATATTATATTATATTATATTAT
>NC_141023.1:60342500-60352500 GCF_052040795.2 Danio rerio
AAAACTGATGACACCACATGGGTTCAACCCTTGCAACTCATGTTTCTTATTTAAAGATCTGAGATGCCAAAATGCTTCTATGGTAACTTGTGACTGTGTCAGCTGTGAGTCCAATTCTGAACATGCAAATACATTTTTGTAAACGATTTAATTCTGTGTTAATAATAAATGCACAATAATTAAAACTGTAAAACTTCACAGAGTGCATGATGCCATTGTCGGATTCACAGAACACGATAACAAAATAAAATGGGAGTGCTAGCATTAGCTTTGCACATGTCTGATTGTGAGCAAATAAATCAGCTGGCAAACACTGTAGAGGTTTAAAAAAACAACATTTAATTGAAATAATATAGAGCAGGAATGTCTAAACTCGGGCCCTGGAGGGCTGGTGTCCTGCAGATTTTAGGTCTAACTTGCCTCAACACACCTGCATGGATGTTTCTAGAAAGCCTAGTAAGAGCTTGATTAGCTAGCCCAGGTGTGTCTGATTGGGGTTGGAACTAAACTATGCAGGACACCGGCCCTCCAGGACCGAGTGTGGACACCCCTGATATAGAGGATACTGACCAGTCTAACACTGCGGCTGTGTCCAAAAATCACATACTATAAAAATTATGTTTACTAAATGTTTAAACTTATTTAAAATTACAATAAACAAAAAAAATATACGTTGAGCTTACACATTGTGCTTCGTAGTGAACAGTGTTGTTTTAAATCTTAATGCTTTTTTTATTACTAAATTACTAAGTTTTATATTTATCATAAGTGTATTTTACATTAAATCATACAGTGCATCCGGACAGCATTCATAGCGCTTAACTTTTTCAAGATTTTTTTTTAATGTTACAGCCTTATTCCAAAATTGATTGAATTCATTTTTTATTTCCTCTAAATTCTACACAAAATACCCCATAATGTCAATGTGAAAAATGTGGAAATAAAAACAGGCACCACTCATCACCAGACTAAAACCAATCCCTAAAGTAAAGCATGGTGGCGGCAGGATGTTTTTCAGCAGCAGGAACTGGAAGACTAGTCAGGATAGAGGGAAAGATGAATGCAGCAATGTACAGGGACATCCTGAGTGAAAACCTGCTTCTGAGTGCTCTTGACCCCTAGAATGGGGCAACGGTTCATCTTCCAGCAGGACATTGACCCAAAAAACACAGCCAAAATATCAATGGAGTGGCTTCACAACTACTCGGTGAATGTCCTTGAGTGGCCCAGCCAGTGCCCAGACCTAAATCCTATTGGAGAGATTTGAAAATGGTTGTAAACCATCACTTGCCATCCAAGCTGAAAGAGCTTGAGAGGTTCTGCAAAGAGGAATGAGCAAAAATTCTCAAAGACAAATGTGCTAAGCTTGTGGCGTCATATTCAAAAAGACTTGAGGCTGTAACTGCTGCCAAAGGTGCATCAACAAAGTATTGAGCAAAGGCTGTTGTTATGATTTATGTTTTCTTGCTGTCTTTTTTTTTTCTTTCTGTCCTCTCCTTTTGCTCAGCCCTTAGATTTCTTATTGGTTTACCATTCTGTCCATCATCATTACGACATTTTCGGTTTCGCCAATCCCAGGATAGCCGCAAAGATTTAAAGCCCCGACAGACCAGTGTGACCATTTGTGCTTCACGCAATTTGTTTGTGCTATGCTTCGTCTATTCAGTGATTTATCTCAGTTTATTATTTATTATTATTAGCATTAATTATTTAAAGACAATACCAGCGAGACACAGAGCAACAGTCCGGCGCATGGTCTAAAGAGCTCTTAAGTTGAATGGTATTTCATCAAAAGCATAAAAATACATTGACCTATCTCAAGCACATCACTTATATACTTTGGACGGACGGACGGACGGACGGACGGACGGACGGACGGACGGACGGACGGACGGACAGACAGACAGACAGACAGACAGACAGACAGACAGACAGACAGACAGATAGATAGATAGATAGATAGATAGATAGATAGATAGATAGATAGATTCATTGCCCTTCAGCTTAGACCCTTTATTCATCAGAGACCACTGTGCTACCGTGTCACCCACAACAGCAGTTAATTATAATAGCATTAAACGATAACATAATTTAATTCATGCAAAATAAATATAAATAATGACCAATTAAAATGAGCCAAAACATTTTTCCCAACTTTGGATAATAATTTTGAAAGATTAAAAATTGCTAAAATCAAACTTGCGAGCCAGGAAAAAAAATATGAATGAATGAATTAATAATCAAATAAATAAACAAATAAACAAACTCACATTAATCAAACTAGTAGCCACCAAAATTGGCTTTATTCAACAGATTGCAGATCCTTCTCAAAAAAATAAATAGAATAAAAATGAAACAAACAAAACAAAAACAAGTCCCAATGATAACGTAAGATACCGTAACGCACAACTGCTCACTTCATTTACTTTTCAAAAAATGGCTTGCTGAATGATGCACCAGTGATTTATCTCAGTTTACTGTGGTAATTTGAGTTTGCTTGTTGACCTTTGTTGGCTTTAAGTAACATAATGTGATGGTTGTGTGATTCTAAACTAAGCTTTGACGGACTTTACTCAATTTGTTTTAGTTTAGATTGATATTTTGTTATATTAGTTAAAGCGTTTTGTCATCTGTGTGCTTTGAGTTTTGTAGTTTCATAAGTTTAGTTCGGGTGTCGTATACAATGAAGATCTCGGTTTTTATTTGTGTTTCTTTTTGACGCCTAGTTTAGACTTTAGATTTAAGGATTGTTTTGTTTTGTTAATTTCTTTGATTTGGCTAACGCTCGTTGTTTTTGTTTAAAGATAATAATTGTAAATGTTTATTTCTTTTTTTTCCCATTTATTATTGTTACATATTGTTTCAACCATTGAGTAAAAAGCTTAAATTAGAGAATTGATTCTTGCCTCATCCTTGATCTGTCGCACACATTAAATTTATTAATTTAAAAATTAATAAATTTGCAAAAATTTCAAAAAACTCTTTTTTCACATTGTCATTATGGGGTATTGTGTGGAGAATGTTGAGGAAATAAATGAATCTAATCCATTTTGGTATAAGGCTGTAACATAACAAAATGTGGAAAAAGTGAAGCGCTATGAATGCTGTCCGGATGCACTGTAAGGGTGCTTTCACATCTGTAGTCCATTTCATTTGGTCCGGACCAAGGGTAATAAATGATACATTGTTGCATTTTCTGCCGTCTTTGGGTCGTTTTCACACCACACTGCTGGCTTTGGTCCGAACCAGTTGAAACAAACTAAAATGCAGTCATCTGACAGAATCCACATCTCTCATTGGCCAGATGTTGTTGAACATATTTCCTAAACTGCTTATTGATTGGATAGAATTCACATGTGGGAAAATGCCAACGAACTCCCGCAAGTAAACAAAACCGGAAGACACAAAATGTCGTTTTTACTCTGGAGGGACGACTGCGCTGACTGATTGCATGCTTTAGACAAACTATACATTTCGAGAATGAAGCGCGGCCGCGGCTGGAAAACAGTGTTTAATGCATCCCTCGTCACTTCAGGAGGCGTGAATTAATTTAGCCTGTTTTAGTACTGATCGTATTCTCACAGTTCATTTGAAAGCGTACCAAGACCACCTCTTCAAGTAGGTCTTGGTACACTTATTTTGCCCGCTTTTGGTGCGCACTCTAGAACGATTGCTGCATTCTTACCTGCCCAAAAGGGAAAACGAACTCTAGTGCGAATCAAACTAAATAAGGCAGGTATAAAAGCACCCTAAGGGTGCTTTCACATCTGTAGTTTGCTTCATTTTCTGCTGTCTTTGGGTTGTTTTCACACCACACTGCTGGCTTTGTTCCGAACCAGTTGAAACGAACCAAAATGCAGTCATCTGACAAAATCCACATCTCTCATTGGCCAGATGTTGTTGAACATATTTCCTAAACTGCTTATTGATTGGTTAGAATTCACGTGCAGGAAAATGCCAATGAACTCCCGAAAGTAAACAAAACAAAATTTCATTTTTACTCTGGAGGGACGACTGCGCTGATGGACTGTATGTCTGCTTTAGACAAACTAACGTTATACATTTTGAGAATGAAGCGCAGCTGCGGCTGGAAAACAGTGTTTAATGCATCCCTCGTCACTTCAGGAGGAGGCGTGAATTCATTTAGCTAAACTGCGACATGGTCATCTTGCGGAAACATTACCAACGATTCATCAAGTAATGTTTTCCCCTCTCTCTCTCTGTTGGCAAAGCGCTGTCAACAAATATTTTTCCTCCATATCCCATAATGCACAGTGCATCGGCTTACGGCAGCTGGATTAGTCCTAAAGTCGCAGTACTTTTTGCGGTTGGATCTGTTTTAGTACGAATCATATTCTCACCACAAACGAACCGCTCCAGGGTTCGTTTGAAAGCGTACCGAGACCACCTCTTCAAGCAGGTCTCGGTACGCTTATTTGGCCCGCCTTTGGTGCGCACTCGAGAACGATTGCTGCGTTCTCACCTCCCAAAAGAAAAACTACGAACTCTAGTGCGATTCAATCAAACTAAATAAGGTAGGTGTGAAAGCACCCTAAGTGTAGTGTTTTAATGGTTTTGTTAGAATAACCCACATACAATCATAAATAATCAATATAGGGCTGCGTTGCTGAAAGCATCAGTGGAAAACTGGACCACAGACCATTGATAGATTATGATTCAGTTGTATTTATTTATCTTAATATGTTTACTTTATAATAACGTGCACTTGCATTCTTAAGAATGTAAACCAAGTCAAGTCATTAAGTTTTGAATGATGCTCCGGATGACATTTTTTAGTGAAATGGAAATATATAAATGTAAATAAGAGGCTAGGTAACAATAGCATGAACGTGTGGTTGCGCACACATTGGATGCAGGTGTTGCAGCGAATCGTTTGGCGCCGCTGAGCATCTGTGTGCAGGATGTGATGTTTTTTGGGGGGGGGGGGCTGCAGTTGTTATGATGGAAAATGGTGAATGTACAAACAGTCATACGCCATACATGTTGGGATGAGTAACTATTTCTGATGACTAACAGTGAGATCTGCTTGCCAATCTATTTCCAAGAAAAAAAAGAAGCTATACGCCAGCGTATGAAGGCTGATGAAGATGCTTTTTATTTTAGTCAGAGATCGAAATGGAGTGTAAGCCAGATTGAACCTGCTGTTCCCGCACAAGCACCACGGCCCCTTGTTTTGAAGCACATGTGCTAACTATTAGGTCATGCTGGATCCTTTTATTGCCGTGAATTGTCGTCTGAGGGATGCTCACTGCCCATATGTGGGAATGCTGTGATATCCTGCGAGACCGAATGAGGGAATGTGATTTATGGTCCAGTCTGCAGTACTGATCACTTGCTGTCTGGATTCTCTGGAACAATCCGCAGCCCTAATTCAGCCTGAATGCAACTACACTGTGATATCAGTGAAAGAATGTCTCACACAGTCAGACTTTTATCAGCTTAAAGTCTGCTCCTCTGAACGGTTTCTCAAACTACAATCATTATTAACCTCTATGTTTGTGTACTAATAAAAATTTTGCATATCAAAACAGGAATGCATAAAGATTGTGTCCTTAACTACTATGTACTTGCATCAACAAAATAAATACAATGTACTTACTGTGTTTATAATGTATTTGAGAACACTTGTGGTGCTTTTGAGTTGGGATAGAGGTTGGGTTATGGACAGGTTTGGTGGTATGGGTAGGTTTAAGGGTGAGTTAAAGTGTAAGGGATGGTCAACAGTGTATTTACAAATGTAATTACAAAAGTTAATTACAGATGCAATTAAATACATGTAGTTAATCAAGCATAAGTACACAGTAAATATATGTATTTACACAATAAGTACATTGTAAAAAAACTATTAATTCCTGTGTAAGTACATATTAGTTGAGGCCACACTATAAAGTGGGACCGAATAATAACCCAGGCATACAGTATGCAAATAAAACCCTGGCAATGAATACATTGATCACTCGTTTTCAAAGTTCTTACACCTTATCCAGCATCAAATTCCAGCACTTTTCAAGCACTTTCAAGGTGCAGTTTTACACTTTACCAGCACCTAACAACCACTGTAAATCACATTTATAAATGCTGTATGTACTTTTTCAGGTTTAAGTCTATTTAATTATTAAGTCTATTTTTATATAACTATTTTATTATTTATTTTAAGTGCTATTTTAACACAATATGACCTTTTAACTTAAATTTTTTAACACTTTGGAGCATAGATTTATTGGGATAGTTCACCCAAAACAGTTTTTGGATGAAGTATATTTGGTCCCACTTTATATTAAGTGTCCTTAACTACTATGTACTTACATCAAAAAATAAAATACAATGTACTTACTGTGTTCATAATGTATTTGAGAACACTTGTGGTTCTTTTGAGTTGGGATAGAGGTTGGGTTATGGACAGGTTTGGTGGTGTGGGTAGGTTTAAGGGTGGGTTAAGGTGTAAGGGATGGTCAACAGTGTATTTACAAATGTAATTACAAAAGTTAATTACAGATGTAATTACATACATGTATTTAATCAAGCATAAGTACACAGTAAATACATGTATTTACACAATAAGTACATTGTAACAAACTATTAATTCCTATGCAAGTACATATTAGTTAAGGCCACTTAATATAAAGTGGGACCGTATATTTTTAAGTTTTGGCCTCTTTCTTACAGTCAGATCGTGTTTGGGTGTAGTACCAAACCTTTAATGACCAGTCGTTCATAATATTTCATGTGCCTTGCTATTCAAAATTCATGTAACAAATTAAATCATTATGGGTCCGAGCCATTCACTATGAAGCCTGAGGTATGGAGCTTGCAGGTAACAGCGTTTACCACAAATTTTAATCACAAGATGTTCTATTTATTCATTCATTCATTTTCTTGTCGGCTTAGTCCGTTTATTAATCCGTGGTCGCCACAGCGGAATGAACCACCAACTTATCCAGCAAGTTTTTACGCAGCGGATGCCCTTCCAGCCGCAACCCATCTCTGGGAAACATCCACACACACATTCACACACACACTCATACACTATGGACAATTTAGCCTACCCAATTCACCTGTACCGCCTGTCTTTGGACTGTGGGGGAAAACCGGAGCACCTGGAGGAAACCCACACGAAGGCAGGGAGAACATGTAAACTCCACAAAGAAACGCCAACTAAGCCGAGGTTCGAACCGGCGACCCAGCGACCTTCTTGCTGTGAGGCGACAGCACTACCTACTGCGCCACTGAACCTCGCCATGTTCTATTTAATCCTTCATTTAATCGGCACAATGTTGTCAGTCGTGCAACTGCAGCGCATTCAACATTGCAAAAGTGCTGGCATTCACTAAGATTAAGCTAATATTGCAGCATACGAAAAGACCGTAACTGCTATTAAGATAATGTATGCAAATATGTCAACTGTTTTTAAGTATTTCTTAGCGCTGCGTTTGCATTTCTAAACCCTGCATTTGTGTGAGTGCATAAAATTGTTGCCGTGTGATCAGTTTTGATTGCAAAATGTTCACCGCATATGCGTTTTTAGGAGACTTTCATATAGAATGAGTAATTACACCTAAAATATATATATTTTGAGCTTGTATAGATAAGATTTCTGACACATATGCAACTAAAACTGTCGCAATTTCGAGCCCTGCACTTTCAAATTCAAGCAGGTTCAAGCGCTTTGTCCAAAATCCAAGCACTTTCCTAACATTGAAAACACTATATTAAAAAATCAAGCATTTTTCCAGGATTTCCAGCAACCGTACGAACCCTGCATTTTGCTAGAATACAACTAAATGTTAGTAAATATTAACACATTTAATTGACTGTATAATTAGTATTTTTTAACTACAACCAAAAAAAATAACATTTAATTTTGCCAAACTAAAACCTAAAAATTACGGTATCATTTAATCGGTAACACTTTACAATAAGGTTCATTAGTTAATGCATTTACTAACATGAACTAATCATAGCCAACACGTGTACAGCATTTATTAATCATAGTTGAACATTTACTAGTGCATTATTAACATCCAAGTACATGCTTGTTAACATTAGTTTATGCACCATGAGTTAACATGAACTAACAATTGTCACGTTAGGCGTGATCAAAACAATAACAAAAACGGGAACAAAAGATAGCGGATTCAAGTGCAAATTTTAATATATTAAAGTGCAAAAACAGTGAACAAAAATCCAAAATATCAAATTGCAAAGTAACAAATAAACAACAAAACAAGAAACTAAGACAGATAAACATGAACTAAACTAGAGCAAGATACGAGGCAAGATCAGGAACAACAACTAGGAAAAACAGACTTACTGGTTACAAGAAAGACAAACGACGCGATGACAAACTGTGGTCGAATGACTGAATATATAGTCCTGGTTATCACGGAGAATGGAGACAGCTGTGGTTGTAATCAATGTAAATGACAGACCGGGTGTGTGCGCGAAAGAATGTATGGAAATGTAGTCTTTATGGACGCTGTAGTTTCACTCATTGTCCATTGAACTACAGCGCCCTCAGGTGGTCACTGACAGATGTGACAACAATGAACAACTGTATATTCATTAACTTACGTTTATTAACATGAACAAATACAGTAGTAAATGTATTGTTCATTGTTTGTTCATGTTAGTAAATGCATTAATTAACATAAACTAATAAACCTTATTGTAAAGTGTGACCATTTAATCCAGGGGTCACCAATCTCGGTCCTGGAGGGCCGGTGTCCCTTCAGGGTTTAGCTCCAACTTGCCTCAACACACCTGCCTGGGTGTTTCAAGTATACCAAGTAAGACCTTGATTAGCTTGTTCAGGTGTGTTTGATTAGGGTTGAAGCTAAAATCTGCAGGACACCGGCCCTCCAGGAACAAGTTTGGTGACCTCTGATTTAATCAATTAAATAAATACAGTAACAGATCATTCATAATCAACACTCAAAATGCACTTCAATTACTCCAATGAATATCCATTAAAGCTGTAAAAAATATATTATGAATGTTTTTAAGAACATTTTAATGAGTTTCTAGCTAAATAAGGGTGCTTTCACGCCTGCCTTAGTTTAGTTTAGAATCACAATTAGTTTAGTGCGGCAGGTCTGTGGGCGCAAATGCCTTGTTGATGCCATAGGAGGATGGCCAGACTGGTTGGAGCTGATAGAAAGACAACAGTAACTCAAATAACTACTCGGTTCAACCGGGGTCTGCAGAAGAGCATCTCTGAACCACAACAAGTCGAACTTCGAGGCGGATGGGCAGGCCCGGATTGGCTAATCGGGAGGACCGGGAGAATTCCCGGTGGGCCGGTCCGTTTTTTGGCCGCGAGGGCCGGTGTCCCAAGCTGCAGAATCTGTTGCCCTCAGCAGTCACACTATTCAAATTTATTTATTTACTTGACCACAGCCTTTTTATTCATTATTTTACCGCAACTCTTCTCTTTTCATCTATTTTAATGATTATAAAACTCAGTTGTGTCTCCTTTCTGAACGCAGCTATTGTGGTCCAGCGGTTAGCACATTAGAAAAAGACGCTGCGGACCCGAGTTCGATCCTCGTTAGAGTAACTTATTGTTTTCATTTTTATTGTTAAGACATATAATACTGTTAGGGTTGTTGAACATTTGAAGTTCTAAAGCAGCTGTTTTCTCAAAAAAAGATGTGATAGTGTCATTAGAAACTGATTTGGAAATGACCTTATTTTAATATAGTCAGTCGTGAACTGAGGTGGGCCGGTCTGAGGCTTGAAACTCCAGGGCTGAAAAGGTGTCCCACTCCGGCCCTGCGGATGGGATACAGCACCAGAAAACCACACCGGGTGCCTCTCCTGTCAGCTAAGAACGGGAAACAGACACTGCAGTTTGCACAGGCTCACTAAAATTGGACAACAGAAAATTGGAAAAACCTTGCCTGGTCTGATGAGTCCCGATTTCTGCTGCAACATTCGGATGGTAGGGTCAGAATTTGGCATCAACAACATGAAAGCATGG